>NC_137099.1:56791367-56803867 GCF_949357685.1 Gobio gobio | reverse complement strand
GTGTGTGTGAGAGGTGTGTGTTAGAGGTGTATGAGAGTGTGTGTGAGGTGTGTGAGAAAGTGTGAGAGAGTGTGAGAGAGTGTGAGAGAGTGTGAGAGCCTGTGAGAGAGCGTGTGAGAGGTGTGTATGAGGTGTGTGAGAGAGTGTGAGAGAGTGTGAGAGCCTGTGAGAGAGCGTGTGAGAGGTGTGTATGAGGTGTGTGAGAGAGTGTGAGGTGTGAGAGTGTGTGAGAGTGTGTGAGAGTGTGTGAGAGTGTGTGAGAGTGTGTGAGAGTGTGTGAGAGTGTGTGAGAGTGTGTGAGAGAGCGTGAGAGAGCGTGAGAGAGAGTGTGTGAGAGAGTGTGTGATCCTTATCACACATTCACAGTTTGGAATAAGGACTGTATAATGTTTTCAACCTATGCCTGTTTATGAAATATTCCCTCTCTCGTTTGAGAGTGTGTGTGTGTGTGTGTGTGTGTGTGTGTGTGTGTGTGTGTGTGTGAGAGGTGTGTGTGAGAGGTGTGTGTGAGAGTTGTGTGTGAGAGGTGTGTGTGAGAGGTGTGTGTGAGAGGTGTATGAGAGTGTGTGTGAGAGTGTGAGAGAGTGTGAGAGAGTGTGAGAGAGTGTGAGAGCCTGTGAGAGAGTGTGTGAGAGAGTGTGTGAGAGAGTGTGTGTGAGGTGTGTGAGGTGTGTGAGAGAGTGTGAGGTGTGTGAGAGTGTGTGAGAGTGTGTGAGAGTGTGAGAGTGTGTGAGAGTGTGAGAGTGTGTGAGAGTGTGTGAGAGTGTGTGAGAGTGTGTGAGAGTGTGTGAGAGTGTGAGAGTGTGTGAGAGTGTGAGAGTGTGTGAGAGTGTGTGAGAGTGTGTGAGTGTGTGAGAGTGTGTGATAGAGTGTGATAGAGTGTGATAGAGTGTGAGAGAGTGTGAGAGAGTGTGATCCTTATCACACATTCACAGTTTGGAATAAGGACTGTATAATGATTTCAACCTATGCCTGTTTATGAAATATTCCCTCTCTCGTTTGAGAGTGAGTGTGTGTGAGTGTGTGTGATCCTTATCACACATTCACAGTTTGGAATAAGGACTGTATAATGTTTTCAACCTATGCCTGTTTATGAAATATTCCCTCTCTCGTTTGAGAGTGTGTGTGTGTGTGTGTGTGAGAGGTGTGTGTGAGAGGTGTGTGTGAGAGTTGTGTGTGAGAGTTGTGTGTGAGAGGTGTGTGTGAGAGGTGTGTGTGAGAGAGTGTGAGAGAGTGTGAGAGAGTGTGAGAGCCTGTGAGAGAGTGTGTGTGAGGTGTGTGAGGTGTGTGAGAGAGTGTGAGGTGTGTGAGAGTGTGTGAGAGTGTGAGAGTGTGTGAGAGTGTGTGAGAGTGTGTGAGAGTGTGTGAGAGTGTGTGAGAGTGTGAGAGAGTGTGAGAGAGTGTGTGAGAGTGTGTGAGAGTGTGTGAGAGTGTGAGAGTGTGTGAGAGAGTGTGAGAGTGTGTGAGAGAGTGTGAGAGTGTGTGAGAGTGTGTGAGAGTGTGTGAGAGTGTGTGAGAGTGTGTGAGAGTGTGTGAGAGTGTGTGAGAGTGTGTGAGAGTGTGTGATAGAGTGTGAGAGAGTGTGTGATCCTTATCACACATTCACAGTTTGGAATAAGGACTGTATAATGATTTCAACCTATGCCTGTTTATGAAATATTCCCTCTCTCGTTTGAGAGTGAGTGTGTGTGAGTGTGTGTGTGTGTGTGTGTGTGTGTGTGTGAGAGAGGTGTGTGAGAGAGGTGTGTGTGAGAGGTGTGTGTGAGAGGTGAGTGTGAGAGGTGTGTGTGAGAGGTGTGTGTGTGAGAGGTGTGTGTGTGAGAGGTGTGTGAGAGAGGTGTGTGAGAGAGGTGTGTGAGAGGTGTGTGAGCGGTGTGTGAGGTGTGAGAGAGTATGAGAGGTGTGTTAGAGTGTGTGTGTGTGTGTGTGTGTGTGTGTGCGCGCGCGTGTGTGCGTGTGTGCGTGTGTGTGTGTGAGAGTGTGTGAGAGTGTGTGAGAGTGTGTGAGAGTGTGTGAGAGTGTGTGAGAGTGTGTGAGAGAGTGTGAGAGTGTGTGTGAGAGAGTGTGTGTGAGAGAGTGTGTGAGAGAGTGTGTGAGATAATGCTTGTTAAATTACTGTCCTTATCACACATTCACAGTTTGGAATAAGGACTGTATAATGTTTTCAACCTATGCCTGTTTATGAAATATTCCCTCTCTCGTTTCCCAGAGATCTGAGCTCTAACCCGTTCGTCTGCGACTGTAAGCTGGTGCGGTTGGTTGGCTGGTTGCAGGAACAGGGCGTTCAAGTGAAGCGGCCCAACTCTATGCTCTGTGACCGTCCGCCGGAAGTGAAAAACCAGCCGCTGCTCAACGTCAGTGTGCACACCTGCGGTGAGTGACACACACCTGAACCTGGATTTAAGCATGAAGAATTCACAGCATGGCAACATCTTACTAACTATACACTCACCGGCCACTTTATTAGGTACACAGTGCTAGTACCAGGTTGGACTCACTTTTGCCTTCAGAACTGCCTTAAAGGCTTAGTTCACCCAAAAATGTAATTTCTGTCATTAATTCCTCATGTCTTTCCAAACCCGTAAGACCTTTGTTCATCTTCAGAACATAAATGAAGATATTTTTGATGAAATCCGGGAGCTTTCTGACCCGTCCGTCCATAAACAGCTTATTAATTAACACTTCAAGGCCAAATTAAATTAATTTATTCAAATGAACTTTTTTCCCCACTGTCTATAGAACTGCTTCTGCTCTTAAATGCTAGTCCGGAGCCCTGTATAATGCTTCTTATCTTATCTTTGGTTGCAATTACTTAGGAAAATAAATAATGCATTACAACATATATTATTATTCATTTAGCAGATGCTTTTATCCAAAGCGACTTCGCATAACAAGAGCCAACAATATTCATAATAGATTAGGAAGCAAGCTAGAAATGCAAAGAAATTCTACATAAAAATAAAGTATTACCATGTTTATTTTATTGAGAGCTTGAATTGGTCCTTCCCGTCCCTCTCTCTCTCTTAGGCCTGACATACGCGGGCTGTCTGCAGGACGAGGAACATGCGGCGGGCGTGGAGCTGGTCATCTTCTCCTCCTCCACACCCGGTTCGTTCTCGCGGGAAGAGTGCAACTCCAAATGCTTCCATGAGAACCAGCGGTACGGCGGTCTGGGTCAGCAGAGAGAGTGTCTGTGCAGCACCAACTCTGAGCCCAACTACATCAGCGAGTCCCAGTGTTCGGCCGCCTGTTCCAACCCGCAGGTCATGAAGAAGTGTCGCTGGACTGTGGCGCAGGATGTGTTTCAGGTCAGTGTCAAGGGATTCGGAGCGGCTCTTCCTCTTGGGCTGACCCTCCAACCCTAATCAAACACACCTGAAGCAGCTCATCTAGCTCTTGAGGATCACCAGAGAGAGGCTTAATACAGGGAGATCAGAGGGTCTGTATCTCTTACCATTGGAGATTTGGCCGTCTGAGACCAATTTTGCAAATCCTAAAAGATTCCTCTGATCCTAGGCTAAAAAATTAATTACTGTTTCCACATAAATATGATAATAATCATAAATGTTTCTTGAGTATCAAATAATCATATTGGAATGATTACTGAAGGATCATTTGACACTGAAGACTGGAGTAATGATGCTGTAAATACAGCTTTGATCACAGGAATACATTACACTTTAACAGATATTCACATAGAAATCAGCTATTCTAGTTAGGGGCCAAATTAGGAATTTTTATTAATCCGCCATTGAAGTCTATGGCAGCCCATAGAACCGTTTGCGGGAAAGTTATGAAATTTGGCACCCAGATAGAAAACTGGCCCACTATTAACCACACCAATTTTGGAGTCTCTAACTCAATCCCTCTAGTGCCACCACCTGTCCAAATTTGCACTCATGTTTATGCTAATAACTTTTGAACCCTAGATGCTAGAAACAAAAAAATTGTGTCCACTGATTCCTTGGCTCAAGACATATGACGTCTTTTTGCGTCATTAAATTGTTCCCGCCATTTTGAATTTTCAGAAAAACCTACTTTTGCGAACTTGTCCTAGGCCGTTGCTCCAATCTTCACAAAAATTGAACCAGATCATCTTCAGACCCTGCTGACAAAAAGTTATGGAATTCAAGTTGATTCGTCAAATCGTTTTTGATAAACGCGCAAACAAATTTTACGTAGCGGTTGCGAAAATACACTTAAGGCTATATCTCCGCAACGCTTTATCGTATTCAAACCAAACTTGGTACATGTCATCACACGCATGACTTGAGGCAACATGCAGCGTTTCGGCGCAGCGCCACCTACTGGTCCGGAGATACGAAACATGGCTATTTTTGCTTACAACTTCTGAACGGTTTATCCAAAAGTGGTCTCGTTAGATTCAGGATGGCATGCCGAGTCGTCTGATATCCAATTTTACCATATCGGCCATTTTGGCTGTCGGCCATTTTGAATTATGTGCTAAAATGCTGTATTTTTATGGACGCATGAACGTAATGTTACGAAACTCGGTATGGGTCATCAGCACGATGCCCTGAAGGAGCTTGAGAAGTTTTGAAACAGCGCCACCTACTGGATAATTATTTTTTTCAAACGCTTATAACTTTGGGTTTGATTGTCTTATTTTCATGTGAGTAACTTTTTTTGTCTTCTGAATCCTTGCCGAGTCCAACGATATCAGACTTGCCAGGTTTCGGCATATGGTTTGTGCAGCTTGGTAATTTAGTGCTTAAAAAACATTAGCTGATATCTTCGAAACCGCTAGTCCGATCGAGATTAAACCAGCGTCAGAAATTCAGAAACATAGGTTGATTGCTAAAAGCTAATGCCCAAATGTCAAAATATTGATAGTAAGGGGGAGTAAAATCCAATCAAAGTCAGGTGTCAGTCATTTTTTACGTGTTTTTTTTAATATAAATGTTTATAACTCCAAAACGAAACGAGATATTTTTACCAAAATTGACACACACATGTATGGGCTCACTCCAAGGACACATAAAAAATGGTAGGATCGTGCCTCCTGGTGGCGCTATAATAGAACAAAACATGAAATTCCCATAGACTACAATGCATTTTTCAGCCTTTCTGCCTAAAATCATCTTAAAATGTGTTTAATTTCTCATTACTGCCGTTTATCTGACACTCCCAGCCATTTTGGCATGTCTTGTCTTCTTATTTGCGCCTGGCCCCGGTATTGCTGCTTGCAGCTATATTTGTAATAATGTTTCTCAATATTACTGATTTTACAGTTTTTTCAGACTCTTTAATAATCTTTTAACGCTAATGTAAGTGTCATCATAATTTGAAAACATTCTCCGCCCACAGGTGAATTTCTCCGCCTCTCTTTCATCCCGCCGCGTGTCCGTCCATTCCGAGGCCGTGCTGTCTGTCGCCTCCTCCGTCTTCCCTGCCTCTTTCTCATGGGACTTCGGTGACCTTTCGCCCCGGGTCAACAGCTCCACGCCCAACACCGCGGCGAGGCATAAGTACGGACTCCCAGGACGCTACCAGGCTCAAGTGAGTCTCTCAGCGGGTCACCAGGAGATTGTCGCTCAGGGGATCGTGAGTGTGGAGCTGCCGCCTCGTCTCGAGCTCCACTGCCCTCCGCTCATCGTGGCCAATCAGAGCCTGGAGGCGGAGCTATCTCTGGTCAACTGGGGCGGAGTGGGAGTGACCGTGGACTGGAGGATCCAGAAGGATGGGAGAGAGATAGCAAGAGGTACGAGAAACATAAGCTGTGATCTAAGACCTAACACGCTGCTTTACCTGCTGGGCGTTTACTCTTGAATGCACATGTACTGTATTATCTGTGTGCTTTTCTAATATCAGCATATCAGAATGATTTCTGAAGGATCATGTGACCTGACGACTGGAGTAATGATGCTGAAAATTCAGCTTCGATCACCGGAAATAAATTACATTTAACATATACTCACATAGAAAACAGTTGTTTTCAATTGTAATGATATTTCGCAATATTATTGTTTTTTACTGTAGCTTTGATTAAATAAATGTAGCGTTGGTGAACATATATTATATTTATTATATTATATTAATTATATTATTTAGTGCTGTCAAATCGATTAATCACGATTAATCACATCTAACATAAAGTTATTATATAATGTGTGTCTATATAAACATTATGTATATGTGTGTTTGTGTGTGTGTGTGTGTGTGTATACAGTATGTCACACACATATATTATATAAACACACTTTTATGTTAAATTAATCGATTTGACAGCACTAATTATATTATATTAATTATATTATATTATATTATATTATTATATTAATTATATTAATTATATTATATTATATTATATGTTATTATATTATATATTATATTATATTGTATTGTATTGTATTATATTGTATTATATTATATTATATTATATTATATTATATTATATTATATTATATTAATTATATTATATTATATTATATTATATATTATATTATATTATATTATATTATATTATATTTTATATTATATTATATTATATTATATTATATTATATTATATTATATTATATTATATTATATTAATTATATTATATTATATTATATTATATTATATTATATTATATTATATTATATTATATTATATTATATTATATTATATTTATTATATTATATTAATTATATTATATTGATTGTATTATAATTATAGAGCATTAGAAATTGATTATAGTAAGCATCAATGGCCTGATTTGAGGTAAAGAAGCACAATTTATGATACAATCAGATTTAAAATTGAGTAAAACAGTCAATTTTTTAATTAATTAAACTATTTAATCAGTCTTTTATTAGTATTAAATTCAGTGTAATTCATTTTTAAAAAGGTTCTCTGCAATTGTGGGTGTTTTTTCTTTGTTATACTCATCCCTTTGCATTGTAGGATTGTTGTCATGAAGGATGAAGTGTCTCATCTGTAGCGTGATGTTTTGAAACATGCTTTGTGTCAGGAGCGCTTGTCTAGAGCTCGCTCTTTTTGCAGCACTGCTGTACTCAAACACATAAAAACTGGCACAATCTTGATGACCCAGTCTCACATCAGGACAGCTCAGATATAATGCGCTCTGAAATGGCCATGTCCTCTCTCTCTCTTAAAATATCCTGCTTTTCATCATCTATCAAACCAGAAACATCCCCTGTCTTACACAAAGCATGTAAGCGATGGCATGTGAAGATCGGCTCGTTTGTTTATCAGGCCTGCAGAGATCTGTCCGTCATTGTTTGCTTGGCGAGAGCAGATAAGAGCGCACAGCGCCGATCCCAAGAGGCAGGAGGAGAAGAAAGCGAGTTACAGAAGCAGAGGAAGTCTTGACTGATGTGTCTGAATGCTTTAGAGCTGCTGCGTCACGTCTCTGTTCTGATGCTGACCGACATGCCTGACCGCTCACCTTATACAATACACAGGCTTTAAAAGGGAGGGAAAATGTTTCCTGTATGGTTTGTTGTTGACGTCCGATTAGATTCATGTCAGTTGGTAGAAGGGAGGTTGTGTGAAATCCTCAAAGACAAACAAAATAACATAAAATTAAACAAATATGGCCCAGATGACTTTTAATATGGGTCAATGACCCATAAAATGAATAATCCATAAAAGTTAATAATAAATAAACAGTGTTTTGTTCAGAGAATTATTGGCTTTGTTGTTTTGCACTGAAATCGCATTATGCAGATATACACTTCATGGTTATATTTGTATAGTTTTTTACAGCATTTTTAGCATAACTATTAATTTGCTGTTAATATTTGCTGTTATTTATGCATTCATAAAATTGTGAATTTTCCTAATATGCCTGTACAAAAAATAAATAAATAAATATATATATATATTATTTTATATTATATTATTATATATTATTTTATATTAAATTATATATTTTATATTATATTATTATATATATTTTATATTATATATTACATGATATTAATTATAGTATATTATATTATTATATTATATTATTTTATTTTATATTATATTAAATTATATATTATTACATTATATTATATTATTTTATATTATATTAACTATATTATATTATTATATTATATTAATTATATTATATTATTTTATATTATATATTATATTAACTATATTATTATTATATTATGTTATATTATATTATATTATATTATATTATATTATATTATATTATATTATATTATATTATATTATATTATATTAATTATATTATATTATATTATATTATATTATATTATATTATATTATATTATATTAATTATATTATATTATATTATATTATATTATATTATATTATATTATATTATATTATATTATATTAATTATATTATATTAATTATATTAATTATATTATATTATTATATTAATTATATTATATTATTAAGAGACTTGTTATATGAAATATGTTATATTATTTTATATGTTTATGTTTTATGTTATTTCTAAAACTTTAAACCTTCTACTAAACCTTTGTATTAATTATATTTAATTTAATTTAATTTATTTAGTTAGTTAGTTTTAATGTTGTTTTATTTTATTATACGTTATGTTGTGTTATGTTGTATTGTCTTGTGTTGCTGGTTATAAATAATATGAATAAGGTCAATCTTTCTGTCCCGTTAGCGGAGCCGCTGTGTTTGCCAGATGCAGTCCATCACGCTGACTCGTCCCGCTGTTTCCTCTTGGTGTCGGATGAAGTCAGCTGGTCGGACGCACATCGGAATTGTTCGGCCCGTGGGGGGGAGCTCGCCGTGGTGCATTCCCAAACCGTCCGGGACCTTCTGGCCCCTCGAATCACACAGTGAGTCAAACACACTACAACTGCTACAAATCTCCCTTTCTCAAACCGCAGGCTAAAGTCCAAAGCCCTTTTTGGAACTGAAGATTCTGTAAGTCCTCGTTTATCTTTGTCTTGATGGCTTTCGTGTGATTTTAATCAGTACACCCTGAATGAGGATGAGCCAGTATTGCGATGTCCCGTCCAGTTGGGCCATTCAAACGGTTGGAAATCCCATCTGCAGCAGAAATGACACGTTTCACCTTTTACATCACTGACCGTTACACCAGAGCCAGCTCGAAATGCCATAAAGATGCTGAATTAAATGGCTTCCGCTGCTAATGCAATGTTTCCACTGAGCGCTGTGCCGCTTTTTGACCCTGACTTTTTCCTCTGAAACAGCAGCAAGGCACCATGGGAAATGCCTTTTAAAATGCATTTTAAAGTCACTGAGTGCTGCCCAGCTCACGCCCTGCAGAGAAAGGGCTGCAAATGTGTGAGATCCTCACAGGAACAGAACATTCAAAACCAGAAAACACGTTTATAATGTGACAAAGTGTCTCATCAGAACATTGGACGTGTGAGACGATCACACACACACACACACACACTGAAAAGCACTATACAAATACACTTGAATTAACTGCTTAATTCCCCAGTGGAAATGATTACATTACAAATTGAAAAACAAATTGGTATTACATTTTCTGATATGCTGTGTAATGAGGCATTATCTAATGAACTATGCACTCATTTGCAAAAAACAAAACAGAAATATGAACTTTGGATAAAGCAAGGTGCAAAATTCTTGGTTCATTCTGTTGACATATTTTGCAGAGATTTTGGATTTCTCTTCAGCACTTTAAATACTGTCAACAGCCAGAAAAGAAAAGAAAAAACTATTTTAGAAATATAATTTTACATGAGCAAACCGCTCTGTAAAAACCTTCAGTTTGGTGTATGAAAGTGCTGCTGAAGTGCAGGACAAAACTCATTTTGAGATCAAAAAGGGCTGGGAAATATGGCAAAAATAAAATAAAATCTCGTTTTTTCCCTCAGAATGTTTGACTGATTGCATTTTTTTATTGAGTGCGTCACAGGAGATCAGGTGCGGCGTCTAGCATGAGGATAGAACAAATTCAATTTAAAGTTAATTTCATTTTAAAAGGATGATTTAAAATTATATATATATTTGATTATTTGGATCATTCAGTCTTTTATTTATTTTTTTAAATTACATTTAATTTGGTCCATTATTTATTTATTTAAAAAATATTTTTAAAAGTATTAAAAATTTTCTCTGTTCCCGTTGTTCTGTGATGAACATTAATGACAGGCATCATCATCAGTGCTCCTGTCACTTTAAGAACGGCCGCTGACGAACATGACGCGCATCTCATTACCTAACAACTCTTTAAGTTCATTTAAGACGTTATTGAACTAATTTAAGACTCCTAATATGAGAACTCAAAATTCTCTGTGTTGTTGTTATTGTTTGTTCAAGAGCAGAAGAGAACTCGATGTGAGCAGGAGACTGACGCGATTCTGTCTGTGCGTCGAGTGTGTGCGTGTGTGTGTGTGTGTGTGTGTCAGAGTGTCCCTCGATTAGCTGACATGAGACGCAGCCAAACAGACAGGAGAGGACACACACACACACACACTCACACACACACAGACAGGACATTGACATACAGCTCTTGTGTCTTGTCGCGCTTGGAAGCATTTAACGTTACATGAATAGGAGCTTGATCATGTAAGTTATTGCTAAAATGGATATAAAAACGGATGCTGCGTTATTTGCGTTAAATATTTTTAATGAATTAAGCTGAAAAAATTAATCACCCGTGTTAACGCGTTAATTTGCCCAGCCCTAATTTTTTTAATAATTTTTTATTTGATGATTTGGACCAATATTTATTTATTTATTTTAAAGGATGATTTAGAATTAACTTTATTTATTTACTTCTTTTTTTTTTTTACTTATATTTTTTAAGTTAGCTACATATATTTTTTCGTTTTTTATTTGATGATATGGATATTTATTAATTATTCATTCATGTATTCGTCAGGTGCGGTGTCATGTGCTCAGAATCGGATAATTTTTTTCTCTAAACAGTTATCACTGGCGTATTGTCAACATGTCTAATTATTTTTTCAAAACTGTGATTTGAAAAATATGTATAATCGTGGCAAAGCATTAAATTCAGATGAATAAAACAAATCTGAAAAAATGTCCCAGCCCTAATTTGCCTGTAGTGTCTTTCCTGGGATGTTTAGTTATTTGTACGCCAGCAGCCATATCACCCTAAGACTGGTTTCCCACTGAAGCTAAGCAGGGCTGAGCCTGGTCAGTACTGGGATGGGAGACCTCCTGGGAAAACTAGGCTTCTGCTGGAAGAGGTGTTAGCGAGGCCAGCAGGGGGCGCTCACCCTGTGTGGGTCTTAACGCCCCAGTATAGTGATGGGGACACTATACTGTATCAAGCACCGTCCTTCGGATGAGACGTTCAACTGAAGTCCTGACTCTCTGTGGTCATTAAAAATCCCAAAGAGTAGGGGTGTAACCCCGGCATTATGGCCAAATTTGCCCATTGGCCCCTGTCCATTACGGCCTCATGGCCTCCTATTCATCCCCATATATATACGATTGGCTTCATCACTCTGTCTCCTCTCCACCATCAGCTGGTGTGTGGTGGGCGTTCTGACACAAAATGGCCGCCGTCGCATCATCCAGGTGGTGCTGCACATCGGTGGTGGTTGATGTAAAGCGCTTTGAGTACCTAGAAAAGCTCTATATAAGTGTAACAAATTATTACTGGAAAACAAGACAAGATACTAAATGATTCTGCATTGTTTGCAGTACAAGGCCTCGGATTCGCCATTCAATGTAATCCATGTGCTTTCATGGATCAGTTCTGCCTTGTCTGTCGCTTTTATCTCTTCTCTTCTTCTGCATGTCCTCTGAGCACCTGGTCTCTGTGGAGCCGGAGTGAAGAGATCAGCTGACGTTCACCCAATCCCACAGCTGAGAAATGACACGTGTGGCTGAGCATGTTAACCTCATGTCCATGAGATCATCAGTATTTATTACTTTCACTTGGACAGAAGTTCTGACCACCGAGTCTAAACACACATTGCGTTTCTTTGATCAAGTCGGGTTTATTTATACAGCGCTTTACACAATACAGCGTGTTAATAACAGGGTTCATTTGCAGAGGTCATCAATTATGAAATGATTGTTTTGTCTTAATGTGGAATGAGCCACAGCTTTGCTGCGAGGCCGTTTTATATCATGCTGAATGATTTCAGACTGACAGGCTTGTAAACGTCATATTAAAAATGGCTTATTTGGACGTGATTGGTCTAAATGGATAGGATCATCGTTATTATTATTCATCAGCAGCAGCACAAACCAAATTGCACAGTCGGTATTCGCAATCACAACGTGATTATGAGTGATTTGCTTCCTCCAGATAGTTTAATGGACTCTCTTTCCTCCTCTGGTAATGATGTGCGGAGGTGCTCATGTGAGCTGATCCTGTAGAAACATCATCCTGACGTGACATTAACCCTTACACTGCTGCTTTCTGTGCCTTCACACCGTATAACTCTAATATTCACTCATTTATTCTGTTTATAAATATTTAATAATCTTGCGTTGATGAACACACACACACACACACACACACACACACACACACACACACTTTCAGTCAAAGTGTTG
>NC_137099.1:56773867-56786367 GCF_949357685.1 Gobio gobio | reverse complement strand
AAATATAGTCTGGTGAGAAATAAAGTATCACGAGTGATAAATATAGTCTCACTAGTAAGAAATAAAGTCTCACTGGTGAGAAACAAAGTCTCACTGGTGAGAAATAAAGTATCACGAGTGATAAATATAGTCTCACTGGTGAGAAATAAAGTATCACTAGTGAGATATATAGTCTCACTGGTGAGAAATAAAGTATCACGAGTGATAAATATAGTCTCACTAGTGAGAAATAAAGTCTCACTGGTGAGAAATAAAGTCTCACTAGTGAGAAATAAAGTCTCACTAGTGAGAAATATAGTCACACTAGTGAGAAATAAAGTCTCACTGGTGAGAAATAAAGTCACACTGGTGAGAAATAAAGTATCACGAGTGATAAATATAGTCTCACTAGTGAGAAATAAAGTATCACTAGTGAGAAATATAGTCTCACTAGTAGGGTTGGGTATCGTTTGGGTTTTTTTCGATTCCGGTGCCAAACCGATACTTTTAAAACGGTTCCGGTGCCTAAACGGTGCCTGAACCGATACTTTTTTTTTTTTTTTAAAAGGCCACCAAACGAGGTGGATGACATTAAATGGCTTTTTATTTATTTATTTATTATTTAAATTGAACCATTTATTAAAAGTTTAATGTATAGGCCTACTTAAATGTATGAATATAAATAAATACAAAACACAATTTACTTATTTACAAATTCACAGTAAAACCTAAGCCACCCAACTACAACAAGCCTAATATAACTCTAAACAGTTACAGTAATAACAGCAGTCGTCTGTATTCTTGCTCTGCTACAAACCAGCTTCGAGCTTCAGCTTTATTTTGAAATATGATCATATTCTCTGGCTAAATATTTTAGAACGCATCGCCTTAAAGTTTCCATGGTGACACGTCATGTTTCTCACATGACACACAGCAGCCGCAATAGCGCTGACAGCTCAGCTGTATCGGGTTTATTTAGTTTTTTCTTTTTATTCAAAATATTCACAAACTTCTTAACTGTGTCACGAACTATCTGATGTTCAAATGTGTGAGTGAATGTGTGTTAGTTGATCTATAAAGCGCAATGCGCGGCGCCATGTTAGTTTGCGCCTCAGAATCGGATCTGTCGGATTTACAACACTTGAGTTCATTCTCGTCTCACGAAATACATGAAAGTAAGTGACCAGTGAACTGGAAGAAGAATAGAGTAAACTATATAGCTACTGTATAATGTGCATGTATCTGATGTGAATAAAACACGTAATGTTAGTCAAATTATAACCTTCTGAAAGGATTGTCATTGCCGCTTTCATAGACATCAGTGTGTGTTTTTTGCTAGTAGCCTACTTATGAACATTTAAATGTCTGAAACCTGAAATAAACATGATGTGGTTGAAAACACTGAATAGTTGTCATGAGTTTTGATGTGACCAGCGCTGCGCGTCTGTCTCTGGCTCAGCCAATGCGCGAAAGCACGTTTGAATTTTGGCACCGAAATGAGGAACCGAAATCTGCGTTCTGATTCGGTCCGGTACATACCGGTTATATAAGTACCGGTGCCATATTGGAACCGGATTTCGGTACCCAACCCTACTCACTAGTGAGAAATATAGTCTCACTGGTGAGAAATAAAGTATCACGAATGATAAATATAGTCTCACTAGTGAGAAATAAAGTATCACTAGTGAGAAATAAAGTATCACTAGTGAGAAATATAGTCTCACTAGTGAGAAATAAAGTATCACTAGTGAGAAATATAGTCTCACTGGTGAGAAATAAAGTCTCACTAGTGAGAAATATAGTCACACTAGTGAGAAATAAAGTCTCACTGGTGAGAAATAAAGTCACACTGGTGAGAAATTAAGTATCACTAGTGAGAAATATAGTCTCACTGGTGAGAAATAAAGTATCACGAGTGATAAATATAGTCTCACTAGTGAGAAATAAAGTATCACTAGTGAGAAATATAGTCTCACTAGTGAGAAATAAAGTATCACTAGTGAGAAATATAGTCTCACTGGTGAGAAATAAATTATCACGAGTGATAAATATAGTCTCACTAGTGAGAAATAAAGTATCACTAGTGAGAAATATAGTCTCACTAGTGAGAAATAAAGTATCACTAGTGAGAAATATAGTCTCACTGGTGAGAAATAAAGTCTCACTAGTGAGAAATATAGTCACACTAGTGAGAAATAAAGTCTCACTGGTGAGAAATAAAGTCACACTGGTGAGAAATAAAGTCACACTGGTGAGAAATAAAGTATCACTAGTGAGAAATATAGTCTCACTTGTGATAAATAAAGTATCACTAGTGAGAAATATAGTCTCACTAGTGAGAAATAAAGTATCACTAGTGAGAAATATAGTCTCACTAGTGAGAAATAAAGTATCACTAGTGAAAAATATAGTCTCACTGGTGAGAAATAAAGTCTCACTAGTGAGAAATATAGTCACACAAGTGAGAAATAAAGTCTCACTGGTGAGAAATAAAGTCAAACTGGTGAGAAATAAAGTATCACGAGTGATAAATATAGTCTCACTGGTGAGAAATAAAGTATCACGAGTGATAAATATAGTCTCACTAGTGAGAAATAAAGTATCACTAGTGAGAAATATAGTCTCACTGGTGAGAAATAAAGTATCACGAGTGATAAATATAGTCTCACTAGTGAGAAATAAAGTATCACTAGTGAGAAATATAGTCTCACTAGTGAGAAATAAAGTATCACTAGTGAGAAATAAAGTATCACTAGTGAGAAATATAGTCTCACTAGTGAGAAATAAAGTATCACTAGTGAGAAATATAGTTTCACTGGTGAGAAATAAAGTCTCACTAGTGAGAAATATAGTCACACTAGTGAGAAATAAAGTCTCACTGGTGAGAAATAAAGTCACACTGCTGAGAAATAAAGTATCACTAGTGAGAAATATAGTCTCACTGGTGAGAAATAAAGTATCACGAGTGAGAAATATAGTCTCACTAGTGAGAAATAAAGTATCACTAGTGAGAAATATAGTCTCACTAGTGAGA
Organism: Gobio gobio; assembly: GCF_949357685.1. NCBI lineage: Eukaryota > Metazoa > Chordata > Actinopteri > Cypriniformes > Gobionidae > Gobio > Gobio gobio. Next base: position 56,783,354 of record NC_137099.1, on the reverse strand, counting down.
AATAAAGTATCACTAGTGAGAAATATAGTCTCACTGGTGAGAAATAAAGTCTCACTAGTGATAAATATAGTCACACTAGTGAGAAATAAAGTCTCACTGGTGAGAAATAAAGTCACACTGCTGAGAAATAAAGTATCACTAGTGAGAAATATAGTCTCACTGGTGAGAAATAAAGTATCACGAGTGATAAATATAGTCTCACTAGTGAGAAATAAAGTATCACTAGTGAGAAATATAGTCTCACTAGTGAGAAATAAAGTATCACGGGTGATAAATATAATCTCACTAGTGAGAAATATAGTCTCACTAGTGAGAAATAAAGTATCACTAGTGAGAAATATAGTCTCACTGGTGAGAAATAAAGTCACACTGGTGAGAAATAAAGTATCACTAGTGAGAAATATAGTCTCACTGGTGAGAAATAAAGTATCACGAGTGATAAATATAGTGATAAATAAATATAGTCTCACTAGTGAGAAATAAAGTATCACGAGTGATAAATAAATATAGTCTCACTAGTGAGAAATAAAGTATCACTAGTGAGAAATATAGTCAACTTTGTCAAGTCAACTTTATTTATATAGCGCTTTTAACAATGTAGATTGTTTCAAAGCAGCTTTACAGTGTTAAACAGGAAAATAATGCAGCATAATTTTATTCAGCTGTATAGCCATTCTGGAAAAATTTCAAGTATCATACAGTGACAGTGTGGGCTTTAGATCAATAATTTGATCAGTAATTTAGTTTAAATGGTTAATTTAGTTTATTATTTAGATGTATTTCGATGTTTAGTTGAAAAATTTAGTGTCCCCAACTGAGCACGCCAAGCCAGAGGCAACAGTGGCAAGGAAACCAAAACCCCATTAGGTGACCTAATGGAGAAAAATAAACCTTGGGAGAAACCAGGCTCAGTCGGGGTGCCAGTTCTCCTCTGGCCAATTAACAAACAGCGTATTATTATTATTATTCTGGCAGTTTTACAGCTCGGAGGTCATAATAGATCAGAATATTCTCTCACTAGTAGTCTCACTAGTGAGAAATAAAGTATCACTAGTGAGAAATATAGTCTCACTAGTGATAAATATAGTCTCACTAGTGAGAAATAAAGTCTCACTGGTGAGAAATAAAGTCACACTGGTGAGAAATAAAGTATCACTAGTGAGAAATATAGTCACACTAGTGAGAAATAAAGTCTCACTGGTGAGAAATAAAGTCACACTGGTGAGAAATAAAGTATCACTAGTGAGAAATATAGTCTGGTGAGAAATAAAGTATCACGAGTGATAAATATAGTCTCACTAGTAAGAAATAAAGTCTCACTGGTGAGAAACAAAGTCTCACTGGTGAGAAATAAAGTATCACGAGTGATAAATATAGTCTCACTGGTGAGAAATAAAGTATCACTAGTGAGATATATAGTCTCACTGGTGAGAAATAAAGTATCACGAGTGATAAATATAGTCTCACTAGTGAGAAATAAAGTCTCACTGGTGAGAAATAAAGTCTCACTAGTGAGAAATAAAGTCTCACTAGTGAGAAATATAGTCACACTAGTGAGAAATAAAGTCTCACTGGTGAGAAATAAAGTCACACTGGTGAGAAATAAAGTATCACGAGTGATAAATATAGTCTCACTAGTGAGAAATAAAGTATCACTAGTGAGAAATATAGTCTCACTAGTAGGGTTGGGTATCGTTTGGGTTTTTTTCGATTCCGGTGCCAAACCGATACTTTTAAAACGGTTCCGGTGCCTAAACGGTGCCTGAACCGATACTTTTTTTTTTTTTTTAAAAGGCCACCAAACGAGGTGGATGACATTAAATGGCTTTTTATTTATTTATTTATTATTTAAATTGAACCATTTATTAAAAGTTTAATGTATAGGCCTACTTAAATGTATGAATATAAATAAATACAAAACACAATTTACTTATTTACAAATTCACAGTAAAACCTAAGCCACCCAACTACAACAAGCCTAATATAACTCTAAACAGTTACAGTAATAACAGCAGTCGTCTGTATTCTTGCTCTGCTACAAACCAGCTTCGAGCTTCAGCTTTATTTTGAAATATGATCATATTCTCTGGCTAAATATTTTAGAACGCATCGCCTTAAAGTTTCCATGGTGACACGTCATGTTTCTCACATGACACACAGCAGCCGCAATAGCGCTGACAGCTCAGCTGTATCGGGTTTATTTAGTTTTTTCTTTTTATTCAAAATATTCACAAACTTCTTAACTGTGTCACGAACTATCTGATGTTCAAATGTGTGAGTGAATGTGTGTTAGTTGATCTATAAAGCGCAATGCGCGGCGCCATGTTAGTTTGCGCCTCAGAATCGGATCTGTCGGATTTACAACACTTGAGTTCATTCTCGTCTCACGAAATACATGAAAGTAAGTGACCAGTGAACTGGAAGAAGAATAGAGTAAACTATATAGCTACTGTATAATGTGCATGTATCTGATGTGAATAAAACACGTAATGTTAGTCAAATTATAACCTTCTGAAAGGATTGTCATTGCCGCTTTCATAGACATCAGTGTGTGTTTTTTGCTAGTAGCCTACTTATGAACATTTAAATGTCTGAAACCTGAAATAAACATGATGTGGTTGAAAACACTGAATAGTTGTCATGAGTTTTGATGTGACCAGCGCTGCGCGTCTGTCTCTGGCTCAGCCAATGCGCGAAAGCACGTTTGAATTTTGGCACCGAAATGAGGAACCGAAATCTGCGTTCTGATTCGGTCCGGTACATACCGGTTATATAAGTACCGGTGCCAGATTGGAACCGGATTTCGGTACCCAACCCTACTCACTAGTGAGAAATATAGTCTCACTGGTGAGAAATAAAGTATCACGAATGATAAATATAGTCTCACTAGTGAGAAATAAAGTATCACTAGTGAGAAATAAAGTATCACTAGTGAGAAATATAGTCTCACTAGTGAGAAATAAAGTATCACTAGTGAGAAATATAGTCTCACTGGTGAGAAATAAAGTCTCACTAGTGAGAAATATAGTCACACTAGTGAGAAATAAAGTCTCACTGGTGAGAAATAAAGTCACACTGGTGAGAAATTAAGTATCACTAGTGAGAAATATAGTCTCACTGGTGAGAAATAAAGTATCACGAGTGATAAATATAGTCTCACTAGTGAGAAATAAAGTATCACTAGTGAGAAATATAGTCTCACTAGTGAGAAATAAAGTATCACTAGTGAGAAATATAGTCTCACTGGTGAGAAATAAATTATCACGAGTGATAAATATAGTCTCACTAGTGAGAAATAAAGTATCACTAGTGAGAAATATAGTCTCACTAGTGAGAAATAAAGTATCACTAGTGAGAAATATAGTCTCACTGGTGAGAAATAAAGTCTCACTAGTGAGAAATATAGTCACACTAGTGAGAAATAAAGTCTCACTGGTGAGAAATAAAGTCACACTGGTGAGAAATAAAGTCACACTGGTGAGAAATAAAGTATCACTAGTGAGAAATATAGTCTCACTTGTGATAAATAAAGTATCACTAGTGAGAAATATAGTCTCACTAGTGAGAAATAAAGTATCACTAGTGAGAAATATAGTCTCACTAGTGAGAAATAAAGTATCACTAGTGAAAAATATAGTCTCACTGGTGAGAAATAAAGTCTCACTAGTGAGAAATATAGTCACACAAGTGAGAAATAAAGTCTCACTGGTGAGAAATAAAGTCAAACTGGTGAGAAATAAAGTATCACGAGTGATAAATATAGTCTCACTGGTGAGAAATAAAGTATCACGAGTGATAAATATAGTCTCACTAGTGAGAAATAAAGTATCACTAGTGAGAAATATAGTCTCACTGGTGAGAAATAAAGTATCACGAGTGATAAATATAGTCTCACTAGTGAGAAATAAAGTATCACTAGTGAGAAATATAGTCTCACTAGTGAGAAATAAAGTATCACTAGTGAGAAATAAAGTATCACTAGTGAGAAATATAGTCTCACTAGTGAGAAATAAAGTATCACTAGTGAGAAATATAGTTTCACTGGTGAGAAATAAAGTCTCACTAGTGAGAAATATAGTCACACTAGTGAGAAATAAAGTCTCACTGGTGAGAAATAAAGTCACACTGCTGAGAAATAAAGTATCACTAGTGAGAAATATAGTCTCACTGGTGAGAAATAAAGTATCACGAGTGAGAAATATAGTCTCACTAGTGAGAAATAAAGTATCACTAGTGAGAAATATAGTCTCACTAGTGAGAAATAAAGTATCACTAGTGAGAAATATAGTCTCACTGGTGAGAAATAAAGTCTCACTAGTGATAAATATAGTCACACTAGTGAGAAATAAAGTCTCACTGGTGAGAAATAAAGTCACACTGCTGAGAAATAAAGTATCACTAGTGAGAAATATAGTCTCACTGGTGAGAAATAAAGTATCACGAGTGATAAATATAGTCTCACTAGTGAGAAATAAAGTATCACTAGTGAGAAATATAGTCTCACTAGTGAGAAATAAAGTATCACGGGTGATAAATATAATCTCACTAGTGAGAAATATAGTCTCACTAGTGAGAAATAAAGTATCACTAGTGAGAAATATAGTCTCACTGGTGAGAAATAAAGTCACACTGGTGAGAAATAAAGTATCACTAGTGAGAAATATAGTCTCACTGGTGAGAAATAAAGTATCACGAGTGATAAATATAGTGATAAATAAATATAGTCTCACTAGTGAGAAATAAAGTATCACGAGTGATAAATAAATATAGTCTCACTAGTGAGAAATAAAGTATCACTAGTGAGAAATATAGTCAACTTTGTCAAGTCAACTTTATTTATATAGCGCTTTTAACAATGTAGATTGTTTCAAAGCAGCTTTACAGTGTTAAACAGGAAAATAATGCAGCATAATTTTATTCAGCTGTATAGCCATTCTGGAAAAATTTCAAGTATCATACAGTGACAGTGTGGGCTTTAGATCAATAATTTGATCAGTAATTTAGTTTAAATGGTTAATTTAGTTTATTATTTAGATGTATTTCGATGTTTAGTTGAAAAATTTAGTGTCCCCAACTGAGCACGCCAAGCCAGAGGCAACAGTGGCAAGGAAACCAAAACCCCATTAGGTGACCTAATGGAGAAAAATAAACCTTGGGAGAAACCAGGCTCAGTCGGGGTGCCAGTTCTCCTCTGGCCAATTAACAAACAGCGTATTATTATTATTATTCTGGCAGTTTTACAGCTCGGAGGTCATAATAGATCAGAATATTCTCTCACTAGTAGTCTCACTAGTGAGAAATAAAGTATCACTAGTGAGAAATATAGTCTCACTAGTGATAAATATAGTCTCACTAGTGAGAAATAAAGTCTCACTGGTGAGAAATAAAGTCACACTGGTGAGAAATAAAGTATCACTAGTGAGAAATATAGTCACACTAGTGAGAAATAAAGTCTCACTGGTGAGAAATAAAGTCACACTGGTGAGAAATAAAGTATCACTAGTGAGAAATATAGTCTGGTGAGAAATAAAGTATCACGAGTGATAAATATAGTCTCACTAGTAAGAAATAAAGTCTCACTGGTGAGAAACAAAGTCTCACTGGTGAGAAATAAAGTATCACGAGTGATAAATATAGTCTCACTGGTGAGAAATAAAGTATCACTAGTGAGATATATAGTCTCACTGGTGAGAAATAAAGTATCACGAGTGATAAATATAGTCTCACTAGTGAGAAATAAAGTCTCACTGGTGAGAAATAAAGTCTCACTAGTGAGAAATAAAGTCTCACTAGTGAGAAATATAGTCACACTAGTGAGAAATAAAGTCTCACTGGTGAGAAATAAAGTCACACTGGTGAGAAATAAAGTATCACGAGTGATAAATATAGTCTCACTAGTGAGAAATAAAGTATCACTAGTGAGAAATATAGTCTCACTAGTAGGGTTGGGTATCGTTTGGGTTTTTTTCGATTCCGGTGCCAAACCGATACTTTTAAAACGGTTCCGGTGCCTAAACGGTGCCTGAACCGATACTTTTTTTTTTTTTTTAAAAGGCCACCAAACGAGGTGGATGACATTAAATGGCTTTTTATTTATTTATTTATTATTTAAATTGAACCATTTATTAAAAGTTTAATGTATAGGCCTACTTAAATGTATGAATATAAATAAATACAAAACACAATTTACTTATTTACAAATTCACAGTAAAACCTAAGCCACCCAACTACAACAAGCCTAATATAACTCTAAACAGTTACAGTAATAACAGCAGTCGTCTGTATTCTTGCTCTGCTACAAACCAGCTTCGAGCTTCAGCTTTATTTTGAAATATGATCATATTCTCTGGCTAAATATTTTAGAACGCATCGCCTTAAAGTTTCCATGGTGACACGTCATGTTTCTCACATGACACACAGCAGCCGCAATAGCGCTGACAGCTCAGCTGTATCGGGTTTATTTAGTTTTTTCTTTTTATTCAAAATATTCACAAACTTCTTAACTGTGTCACGAACTATCTGATGTTCAAATGTGTGAGTGAATGTGTGTTAGTTGATCTATAAAGCGCAATGCGCGGCGCCATGTTAGTTTGCGCCTCAGAATCGGATCTGTCGGATTTACAACACTTGAGTTCATTCTCGTCTCACGAAATACATGAAAGTAAGTGACCAGTGAACTGGAAGAAGAATAGAGTAAACTATATAGCTACTGTATAATGTGCATGTATCTGATGTGAATAAAACACGTAATGTTAGTCAAATTATAACCTTCTGAAAGGATTGTCATTGCCGCTTTCATAGACATCAGTGTGTGTTTTTTGCTAGTAGCCTACTTATGAACATTTAAATGTCTGAAACCTGAAATAAACATGATGTGGTTGAAAACACTGAATAGTTGTCATGAGTTTTGATGTGACCAGCGCTGCGCGTCTGTCTCTGGCTCAGCCAATGCGCGAAAGCACGTTTGAATTTTGGCACCGAAATGAGGAACCGAAATCTGCGTTCTGATTCGGTCCGGTACATACCGGTTATATAAGTACCGGTGCCATATTGGAACCGGATTTCGGTACCCAACCCTACTCACTAGTGAGAAATATAGTCTCACTGGTGAGAAATAAAGTATCACGAATGATAAATATAGTCTCACTAGTGAGAAATAAAGTATCACTAGTGAGAAATAAAGTATCACTAGTGAGAAATATAGTCTCACTAGTGAGAAATAAAGTATCACTAGTGAGAAATATAGTCTCACTGGTGAGAAATAAAGTCTCACTAGTGAGAAATATAGTCACACTAGTGAGAAATAAAGTCTCACTGGTGAGAAATAAAGTCACACTGGTGAGAAATTAAGTATCACTAGTGAGAAATATAGTCTCACTGGTGAGAAATAAAGTATCACGAGTGATAAATATAGTCTCACTAGTGAGAAATAAAGTATCACTAGTGAGAAATATAGTCTCACTAGTGAGAAATAAAGTATCACTAGTGAGAAATATAGTCTCACTGGTGAGAAATAAATTATCACGAGTGATAAATATAGTCTCACTAGTGAGAAATAAAGTATCACTAGTGAGAAATATAGTCTCACTAGTGAGAAATAAAGTATCACTAGTGAGAAATATAGTCTCACTGGTGAGAAATAAAGTCTCACTAGTGAGAAATATAGTCACACTAGTGAGAAATAAAGTCTCACTGGTGAGAAATAAAGTCACACTGGTGAGAAATAAAGTCACACTGGTGAGAAATAAAGTATCACTAGTGAGAAATATAGTCTCACTTGTGATAAATAAAGTATCACTAGTGAGAAATATAGTCTCACTAGTGAGAAATAAAGTATCACTAGTGAGAAATATAGTCTCACTAGTGAGAAATAAAGTATCACTAGTGAAAAATATAGTCTCACTGGTGAGAAATAAAGTCTCACTAGTGAGAAATATAGTCACACAAGTGAGAAATAAAGTCTCACTGGTGAGAAATAAAGTCAAACTGGTGAGAAATAAAGTATCACGAGTGATAAATATAGTCTCACTGGTGAGAAATAAAGTATCACGAGTGATAAATATAGTCTCACTAGTGAGAAATAAAGTATCACTAGTGAGAAATATAGTCTCACTGGTGAGAAATAAAGTATCACGAGTGATAAATATAGTCTCACTAGTGAGAAATAAAGTATCACTAGTGAGAAATATAGTCTCACTAGTGAGAAATAAAGTATCACTAGTGAGAAATAAAGTATCACTAGTGAGAAATATAGTCTCACTAGTGAGAAATAAAGTATCACTAGTGAGAAATATAGTTTCACTGGTGAGAAATAAAGTCTCACTAGTGAGAAATATAGTCACACTAGTGAGAAATAAAGTCTCACTGGTGAGAAATAAAGTCACACTGCTGAGAAATAAAGTATCACTAGTGAGAAATATAGTCTCACTGGTGAGAAATAAAGTATCACGAGTGAGAAATATAGTCTCACTAGTGAGAAATAAAGTATCACTAGTGAGAAATAAAGTATCACTAGTGAGAAATATAGTCTCACTAGTGAGAAATAAAGTATCACTAGTGAGAAATATAGTCTCACTGGTGAGAAATAAAGTCTCACTAGTGATAAATATAGTCACACTAGTGAGAAATAAAGTCTCACTGGTGAGAAATAAAGTCACACTGCTGAGAAATAAAGTATCACTAGTGAGAAATATAGTCTCACTGGTGAGAAATAAAGTATCACGAGTGATAAATATAGTCTCACTAGTGAGAAATAAAGTATCACTAGTGAGAAATATAGTCTCACTAGTGAGAAATAAAGTATCACTAGTGAGAAATATAGTCTCACTGGTGAAAAATAAAGTCTCACTAGTGAGAAATATAGTCACACTAGTGAGAAATAAAGTCTCACTGGTGAGAAATAAAGTCACACTGGTGAGAAATAAAGTATCACTGGTGAGAAATAAAAAGTATCACGAGTGAGAAATAAAGTCATAATGGTGAGAAATAAAGTATCACGAGTGAGAAATAAAGTCATAATGGTGAGAAATAAAGTATATTATATATTAAAGATACAATTTTAATCTTAAATTCCAAAATAGCAAGGTCACTAAACAATGAAGTGCACACAGTTTGCACCCAGAGCTTCAGTTGAGCTGAACTCACTCTGCTTTTTTTCTTTTCATTATTCAAAATAAGATGTATTGAACACCTCGTAGAATCATGATGCACAGAAAAACTGCTCAAGCTGATTCAATCAATAACACTGCGGGTGTGTGTTTGTGTGCTCAGCTCTACCTTATCGAGAACGTATTCCTTTGATAGAGCAGTGCTGATGATAGGACAGACGTGTTTAGAGTGTGAATGTACAGCGTGTGTTCAGCTGAATGAAGCTAAACGCCAGTGTTTCTCTGCAGTGCGTGTTCCTGATGCCGGTGTCTATACGGTGGGCACCGCTGTGTTTAATACCCACAATCCTCTGAGGAGCCCCACAGTGTCACACACATCT
>NC_137099.1:56761367-56771367 GCF_949357685.1 Gobio gobio | reverse complement strand
CATCCATCGTTCTATCTATCCATCATTCTATCTATCCATCCATTATTCTATTTATCCATCTATCCATCCATCGTTCTATCTATCCATCATTCTATCCATCCATCCATCCATCCACCCATCCATCATTCTATCTATCCATCCATTATTTTATTTATCCATCTATCCATCCATCGTTCTATCGCTCCATCCATCCATTGTTTTATCTCTCCGTCCATCCATTATTTTATTTATCCATCTATCCATCCATCGTTCTATCGCTCCATCCATCCATTGTTTTATCTCTCCGTCCATCCATCATTCTATCTCTCCATCCATCAGGTTATCTCTCCATCCATCCATCATTCTATCTCTCCATCCATCCATCATTCTATCTATCCATCCACCCATCCATCTACCCATCATCATTCTGTCTATCCATCCACCCATCCATCTACCCATCATCATTCTGTCTATCCATCCATCGTTCTATCCATCATCCAGCCATCCATCGTTCCTCTCCATCATCCATCTTTCCATCCATCTTCCTATCTCTCCATTATCCATTGTTCCATCCATCCATCCATCCATCATCGTTCTATCTCTCATCCATCCATGGTTCTATCTCTCCATCCATCCATTGTTCTATCTCTCATCCATCCATGGTTCTATCTCTCATCCATCCATGGTTCTATCTCTCCATCCATCCATTGTTCTATCTCTCCATCCATCCTTCTATCTCTCCATCCATCCATGGTTCTATCTATCATCCATCCATCCTTCTATCTATCATCCATCCATCCATCATATCTATCCAATTATCCATCCATCCATCCATCCATCCATGGTTCTATCTCTCCATCCATCCATGGTTATATCTCTCATCCATCCATGGTGCTATTTCTCCATCCATCCATGGTTATATCTCTCCATCCATCTATCCATGGTTATATCTCTCATCCATCCATGGTTCTATCTCTCCATCCATCCATCCATCCATGGTTATATCTCTCATCCATCCATCATATCTATCCAATTATCCATCCATCCATCCATCCATGGTTCTATCTCTCCATCCATCCATGGTTATATCTCTCCATCCATCCATGGTTATATCTCTCCATCCATCCATCCATGGTTCTATCTCTCCATCCATCCATCCATCCATGGTTATATCTCTCCATCCATCTATCCATGGTTCTATCTCTCATCCATCCATGGTTCTATCTCTCCATCCATCCATCCATCCATGGTTCTATCTCTCCATCCATCCATCCATGGTTATATCTCTCCATCCATCTATCCATGGTTCTATCTCTCATCCATCCATGGTTCTATCTCTCCATCCATCCATCCATCCATGGTTCTATCTCTCCATCCATCCATGGTTATATCTCTCCATCCATCCATGGTTATATCTCTCCATCCATCCATCCATGGTTCTATCTCTCATCCATCAATTGTTCTATCTCTCCATCCATCCATCCATGGTTAAATCTCTCATCCATCCATGGTTCTATCTTTCCATCCATCCATGCTTCTATCTCTCCATCCATCCATTGTTCTATCTCTCCATCCATCCATCCATGGTTATATCTCGCATCCTTCCATGGTTCTATCTTTCCATCCATCCATGCTTCTATCTCTCCATCCATCCATGGTTCTATCTCTCATCCATCCATTGTTCTATCTCTCCATCCATCCATCCATGGTTCTATCTCTCATCCTTCCATGGTTCTATCTTTCCATCCATCCATGGTTCTATCTCTCATCCATCCATTGTTCTATCTCTCCATCCATCAATCCATGGTTATATCTCTCATCCATCCATGGTTCTATCTTTCCATCCATCCATGCTCCTATATCTCCATCCATCCATGGTTCTATCTCTCCATCCATTCATCGTTCTATCCATTCATTCATACATCCATCATTCTATCTATCTCTCCATCATCCATTGTTCCATCCATCCATCTTCATGACTGTGTGTCTATATAATGTACTTTAGCCAATGACAATCTTTTCTTATTTATAAATTCCAGGTTAGTTAATAAAATACAACTGTTCATTGTTAGTTCATGTAAGCTCAGGTCCATTAAATTATATTAATAGATACAACTTTTGATAGCCTTGGAATCTTATTGTAAATTGTTATCGTCATCGTTTACATCATAACTTGCGTCAAGCGAAACATTGTGTTTAAATATAAACTCCTCTATTTCTCACACGCATCTATCGCATGACTTTCCTTTAGGAGTCCTGAGTATTTATGCACAATGCTTCCCTCGGTACATCGCCGTTATCTCCGGACGCCCATCGTCATGGTAACAGGCTTGTTTGATGACTTGGCCATTTGCCGTGCAAGAACAGACTGGCAGACGGAGCATTGAGATAAACAAACACACGCATAAGCAGCTCTGCAAGCTATTAGTAGACGAGAGTAGTTCATAATTTTACTTTTAAATGAAATCAGGTGTGGAGATTGTTCTCAGCGGACCGGAGTTCGTCTTCTACCACCAGTCGAGCTCATTTCTTTCTGTCGAATGTGTTTGCAAACCGAGCAAACTAATAAACATCCTCCAGACGCATATCCACATGCTGAAAGATCAGCCCTCATCAGCCCACAATGAGCCATACTTTTATATTTACAGAATCGCAGTTGGTTTGCTTACTCTGTGAAAAACTTTGACAAATAAAAAGTGTACCAACTTATTTATGTCTAAAATGTATGAAGGTTTACATGCAGCATTATGTAGTAATTATCTGCAAAGAAACACATGATCTGAGAAAATGTAAAAATTAACTTATTTTATTTTCATTTTAATATATTTTCTATTACTATTTTTAATAAAACATATAATAATATTAATATTAATAAAATATTGAATAAAATATATTAAAGATTTCTTGTTAGTGCAAAGCAAAGTATTTAAATTAAATAATAATAATAATAATAATAATTTCTGCATATTATAAAGTGTCCATGAGACTGTGCATGTGTGCATATTTAATGCATAAGTTTTGGAAATGAGATGCGTTTTAGAACCATATAATTGCATTATGATCAATAGTTTTATTATTACATAATACTGGACCTTCGACATTCACTGTTAGTTGATTTAAACTTATTAGGTAAGATTGATTTATATGTTAGAAAAGTGCATATTTTTAAATGCATATATATTATAGAAATTGCAAAACAGCTAAGGAAACCTTTTAGTACATCAAATATCTCTCTGTATATTAAATGTATGCTTAAAAAAATTATATGATCAATAAGTTGAGAATATATGTTTTTGCATTGCTTTAACTCATGAAAATAATTAAGCTAAGTTAAGATTCAACTCATTTTAAGTCAGTTTAATGTAATTTAAGTTGAAATGACTTAAATACCCAAGTTGATTGTACTTAAAAAATGTAAGGCAGCACCTTTTTTTTTTTTTTGCAGTGTGCATGTTTTTTCTTATGCTAAATGGATTTGTATGGGCTTCTGTTCCAGGTTGCGGTGAGCTCTGCGCCCCCATCCCTGTTTGCCAGGATGAGTGGATCAACGACACATCCGTCCCACCAGAGCCTGCATCGTGCCCAGCAGGACGCCAGTACTGTCCGTACGCTGAGCAGTGTCTGCCATTGTCCAGCCCGTGCCATCCTGGGGCTTGTGTCAACTGTTCTGGTGTCAGTCCTCTGCCCGCAGGCGCTCAGTACCCCAGTTACAGCCTCGTCGGGGAGGGGCTGGTCACCCTGCCGGCCGGACCCCCCTCCAACATCCTGGTGAGTTTGACCGAATGAACCTGGACCTGCACATAATAAATCCCAGAGGTGTAAAGAGTACCTGAAAACCGTACTTGAGTATAAGTACAGATACTGTACAGAGAAAATGACTCCGTTACAAGTCACCAATTCCACTAAGACTTGAGTAAAAGTCTTAGGCCCCGCCCACGCAGAGACGCGTTTAGCTGTATTCGTAAAAAAATGTGTATGGTATCAGTGTTTCGTCCAGACAGATCCAGTGTTTTGGGAGCCTGAAACCGGGTCCCAGAGTGGATAAATCTGAAAACAACACCCTTGCGTTCTCGTGTGTACAGCCAATCCATATATTTTGTGAAATTATGTCATTACACCACGTCCCGCACGGAAAAGACCAGAAGGGATACAGCTACGGACACTGGGCATGCGCACATCAATATTGCATCATTTAATTACTGTATTTGCATTATTGAAAGGGTAGGTTTAGGGTTGGGGTGTGTGTAGGTGTTAATAAAACACAATCTGGTAAGTAGAAAATGTATTTATTGTTATTTTTTTGTGAGATTTTGCCTCACTTCCGACCGTTGCTGTACCCCTTCTAGCCACAACACTTCTTCTCTGTTTTTTGTGTATCTCTGTGGCAGAATTACAGCGCCACATACTGGCCTGGCATGTATACTACATCGTTACTACACAGTCGGTTTCAGTGCTCTCTTGTGTACGCAGATATTTCTTCAAACATACTTAAGTATTTTACTCGTAGTGAATGTAGGCTCAACACCTAAGAGACATGCCAGTGAAAAACCAGTGATTTGTGAGATCACATGTTTATTTTCTAACATCAAAACAAAACTGAACAATAAATGCAATAAATGATATGAATGAAGGTCAACACAACAGCGTCTACAAACGTCTACAAACTCTCAAGTCTCAGTTAAGCTCAAGTGCCCAAAAAAGGCATAAGTAAACCAAGCCTACTTGCACTGGATGTGTTGGTTTCAGCTGCAGTCATGTCCTCATCTCATTTATGAATCACCTGTGATTCAGCAAACACCTGCTAATGCACTCACATCCACGTAAAGTAACCTTGATGACAAGTTTGGGTAAGGGCAAAACGCACAAGATAGTACCTTAAATAAACTGCTTCAGAAAAAGTTAAGTGCCTTGCAATGTAGCGCATAATTATATTACCCAGGAGTATATTACACAGGAGTAAAGAGTACATATACTTATTCAAAAATATAGTCAAGCAGAGGGTAAAATTCAAATATATTTGATAATCAGTGAAACTACAAAGCAGGTAAAACTTGTATCGCCCCATCCCCTTTAATTTCCCCTACCCCTTTAATCACCCCTACCCCTTTAATCGCTCCTGCCCTTTTAATCACCCCTACCCCTTTAATCACCCCTACCCCTTTAATCACCCCTACCCCTTTAATCGCTCCTGCCCTTTTAATCACCCCTACCCCTTTAATCGCCCCTACCCCTTTAATCGCTCCTGCCCTTTTAATCACCCCTACCCCTTTAATCGCCCCTACCCCTTTAATCGCTCCTGCCCTTTTAATCACCCCTACCCCTTTAATCACCCCTACCCCTTTAATCACCCCTACCCCTTTAATCGCCCCTACCCCTTTAATCGCCCCTACCCCTTTAATCACCCCTACCCCTTTAATCGCTCCTGCCCTTTTAATCACCCCTACCCCTTTAATCGCTCCTGCCCTTTTAATCACCCCTACCCCTTTAATCACCCCTACCCCTTTAATCTCCCCTACCCCTTTAATCGCCCCTACCCCTTTAATCGCCCCTACCCCTTTAATCACCCCTACCCCTTTAATCGCTCCTGCCCTTTTAATCACCCCTACCCCTTTAATCACCCCTACCCCTTTAATCGCCCCTACCCCTTTAATCACCCCTACCCCTTTAATCGCCCCTACCCCTTTAATCACCCCTACCCATTTAATCGTTCCTGCCCTTTTAATCTCCCCTGCCCCTTTAATCACCCCTACCCCTTTAATCGCCCCTACCCCTTTAATCGCTCCTGCCCTTTTAATCACCCCTACCCCTTTAATCGCTCCTGCACTTTTAATCACCCCTACCCCTTTAATCGCTCCTGCCCTTTTAATCACCCCTACCCCTTTAATCGCCCCTACCCCTTTAATCGCCCCTACCCCTTTAATCGCCCCTACCCCTTTAATCACCCCTACCCCTTTAATCGCCCCTACCCCTTTAATCACCCCTACCCCTTTAATCGCTCCTGCCCTTTTAATCACCCCTACCCCTTTAATCGTTCCTGCCCTTTTAATCACCCCTACCCCTTTAATCACCCCTACCCCTTTAATCGCCCCTACCCCTTTAATCGCCCCTACCCCTTTAATCACCCCTACCCCTTTAATCGCCCCTACCCCTTTAATCACCCCTACCCCTTTAATCGTTCCTGCCCTTTTAATCGCCCCTACCCCTTTAATCGCCCCTACCCCTTTAATCGCCCCTACCCCTTTAATCGTTCCTGCCCTTTTAATCTCCCCTGCCCCTTTAATCGCCCCTGCCCCTTTAATCGCCCCCCTGCCCCTTTAATCACCCCTACCCCTTTAATCACCCCTACCCCTTTAATCGCCCCTACCCCTTTAATCACCCCTACCCCTTTAATCGTTCCTGCCCTTTTAATCTCCCCTGCCCCTTTAATCACCCCTACCCCTTTAATCACCCCTACCCCTTTAATCGCTCCTGCCCTTTTAATCACCCCTACCCCTTTAATCACCCCTACCCCTTTAATCACCCCTACCCCTTTAATCGCTCCTGCCCTTTTAATCACCCCTACCCCTTTAATCACCCCTACCCCTTTAATCGCTCCTGCCCTTTTAATCACCCCTACCCCTTTAATCACCCCTACCCCTTTAATCTCCCCTACCCCTTTAATCACCCCTACCCCTTTAATCGTTCCTGCCCTTTTAATCGCCCCTACCCCTTTAATCGCCCCTACCCCTTTAATCGCCCCTACCCCTTTAATCGTTCCTGCCCTTTTAATCTCCCCTGCCCCTTTAATCGCCCCTGCCCCTTTAATCGCCCCCCTGCCCCTTTAATCACCCCTACCCCTTTAATCACCCCTACCCCTTTAATCGCCCCTACCCCTTTAATCACCCCTACCCCTTTAATCGTTCCTGCCCTTTTAATCTCCCCTGCCCCTTTAATCACCCCTACCCCTTTAATCACCCCTACCCCTTTAATCGCTCCTGCCCTTTTAATCACCCCTACCCCTTTAATCACCCCTACCCCTTTAATCACCCCTACCCCTTTAATCGCTCCTGCCCTTTTAATCACCCCTACCCCTTTAATCACCCCTACCCCTTTAATCGCTCCTGCCCTTTTAATCACCCCTACCCCTTTAATCACCCCTACCCCTTTAATCTCCCCTACCCCTTTAATCGCCCCTACCCCTTTAATCGCCCCTACCCCTTTAATCACCCCTACCCCTTTAATCGCTCCTGCCCTTTTAATCGCCCCTACCCCTTTAATCACCCCTACCCCTTTAATCACCCCTACCCCTTTAATCACCCCTACCCCTTTAATCGCCCCTACCCCTTTAATCACCCCTACCCCTTTAATCGCCCCTACCCCTTTAATCGCCCCTACCCCTTTAATCGTTCCTGCCCTTTTAATCTCCCCTGCCCCTTTAATCACCCCTACCCCTTTAATCGCCCCTACCCCTTTAATCGCTCCTGCCCTTTTAATCACCCCTACCCCTTTAATCGCTCCTGCACTTTTAATCACCCCTACCCCTTTAATCGCTCCTGCCCTTTTAATCACCCCTACCCCTTTAATCGCCCCTACCCCTTTAATCGCCCCTACCCCTTTAATCGCCCCTACCCCTTTAATCACCCCTACCCCTTTAATCGCCCCTACCCCTTTAATCACCCCTACCCCTTTAATCGCTCCTGCCCTTTTAATCACCCCTACCCCTTTAATCGTTCCTGCCCTTTTAATCACCCCTACCCCTTTAATCGCCCCTACCCCTTTAATCGCCCCTACCCCTTTAATCACCCCTACCCCTTTAATCGCCCCTACCCCTTTAATCACCCCTACCCCTTTAATCGTTCCTGCCCTTTTAATCGCCCCTACCCCTTTAATCGCCCCTACCCCTTTAATCGCCCCTACCCCTTTAATCGTTCCTGCCCTTTTAATCTCCCCTGCCCCTTTAATCGCCCCTGCCCCTTTAATCGCCCCCCTGCCCCTTTAATCACCCCTACCCCTTTAATCGCCCCTACCCCTTTAATCACCCCTACCCCTTTAATCGTTCCTGCCCTTTTAATCTCCCCTGCCCCTTTAATCGCCCCTGCCCCTTTAATCGCCCCCCTGCCCCTTTAATCGCCCCATCCTCTTTAATCACCCCTGCCCCTTTAATCGCCCCATCCTCTTTAATCGCCACTGCCCCTTTAATCGCCCCTACCCCTTTAATTGCCCCGTCCTCTTTAATCACCCCTGCCCCTTTAATCGTCACTGCCCCTTTAATCGCCCCTGCCCCTTTAATCGACACTGCCCCTTTAATCGCCACTGCCCCTTTAATCGCCACTGCCCCTTTAATCGTCCCATCCTCTTTAATCACCACTGCCCCTTTAATCGCCCCTACCCCTTTAATCGCAACTGCCCCTTTAATCGCCACTGCCCCTTTAATCGCCCCCCTGCCCCTTTAATCGCCACTGCCCCTTTAATCGCCCCATCCTCTTTAATCGCCCCTGCCCCTTTAATCGCCCCATCCTCTTTAATTGCCCCTGCCCCTTTAATCGCCACTGCCCCTTTAATCTTCCCTGCCCCTTTAATCGCCCCTGCCCCTTTAATCGCCACTGCCCCTTTAATCTTCCCTGCCCCTTTAATCACCCCTACCCCTTTAATCGCCCCCCTGCCCCTTTAATCGCCACTGCCCCTTTAATCGCCACTGCCCCTTTAATCTTCCCTGCCCCTTTAATCGCCCCTACCCCTTTAATCGCCCCCCCTGCCCCTTTAATCGCCCCCTGCCCCTTTAATCTTCCCTGCCCCTTTAATCGCCCATACCCCTTTAATCGCCCCCCTGCCCCTTTAATCGCCACTGCCCCTTTAATCGCCCCATCCTCTTTAATCGCCCCTGTCCCTTTAATCGCCACTGCCCCTTTAATCTTCCCTGCCCCTTTAATCGCCCCTGCCCCTTTAATCGCCCCATCCTCTTTAATCGCCACTGCCCCTTTAATCGCCCCTACCCCTTTAATCGTCACTGCCCCTTTAATGTTCCCTGCCCCTTTAATCGCCCCATCCTCTTTAATCGCCCCTGCCCCTTTAATCGTCACTGCCCCTTTAATGTTCCCTGCCCCTTTAATCGCCCCATCCTCTTTAATCGCCCCTGCCCCTTTAATCGTCACTGCCCCTTTAATCTTCCCTGCCCCTTTAATCGCTCCATCCTCTTTAATCGTCACTGCCCCTTTAATCTTCCCTGCCCCTTTAATCGCCCCATCCTCTTTAATCGCCACTGCCCCTTTAATCGCCCCTGCCCCTTTAATCGCTCCATCCTCTTTAATCGTCACTGCCCCTTTAATCTTCCCTGCCCCTTTAATCGCCCCCTGCCCCTTTAACCGTGAAAGTGCCCTTTTCGATGTGTGCCCCCGCGAATGTGATTTCTCATTTCTACCGGAAGCGATTTAACAAACATGGTAACAAACCCCTTTTTGTTTATTATTTCCTTTTTGTATAAAAAACTGTATAAAACATTTAATATAATATATTAATTGTGGAAATCAGTGGAAACAAATGACATCACAATGCAAAAAATCATCTAAAATTGTTCTTAAACTAAGCTTACATTTTTTTATTTTTAATGTGAAATATAGAGGTGTGCTTGACCGGTTTCATAAAGCACAACTCCTGCACACTTGCGCTTCAGGATGTGTGGGATTTATTTCAGCTCTTAATGAGAGCTTGAGTGTGTGTTGCTTCCATCATTCCACCTGAACGGAGCGTTTGGAGGGTAAATGTGGGGCGGCTCTGAGTGTTCTCGACGACTTTGGGGTTCAATTCCCAACCATATCTGATAATGACCCTCAGTAAAAAAAACTGCATAGGGCAACAGCAGCAGCATATCTTGATATAAGTGGACAGATTTCATCCCCTCTCACTTTCTGCCCTGTTCTCACTCAGGTCCAGGAGGAGATAGAGGACCTGCTGGTTTACCCTGGCGACTTCATCGCCCTGCAGCACGACGCCGGGCCGTCAGGGCTCCTCCAGTGCTCCTCCGACCCCTCATCGCCATGGAAAC
>NC_137099.1:56696367-56756367 GCF_949357685.1 Gobio gobio | reverse complement strand
TTCTGAGTCTCAAGGTTCCATATTTGGTGACCGTTTTGTGATGGAAGTGACATTTGGACAAAAAAAAC
Organism: Gobio gobio; assembly: GCF_949357685.1. Classification (NCBI taxonomy): domain Eukaryota; kingdom Metazoa; phylum Chordata; class Actinopteri; order Cypriniformes; family Gobionidae; genus Gobio; species Gobio gobio. The sequence continues at coordinate 56,756,299 of NC_137099.1, read as the reverse complement.
AATCAATGGAATTTCAATGACACCCGGTGGCTATTTTTGGTATAGCGCCTAAACAAAATCTCATGGGAACTTCAATTATTGTGATATCTAACTTCAAATTTGGAACACAACTTGGTTAGACATATGGCTTTGATTTTATAGTAATTTTAGATTAAAACATTTTTGTAAAATTTATATTTTATATAAAATAAAAAATATTTAGGACAGTATTTTTTATTTACAGTAAATTTAAATTTCCATAACTTTTTCATACTTTCATATTTTGAATAGCTTTCACTTCAGCAATAATCTGCTGTGTGTCTGCTTTAAGGCAAGACCTTAGGTCTATATTCCAAAGCATTCTTGAATTACAGCCCTTTAAGTTTGGATAGTGCCTTTTCATGTGTATTCTCAAAAAGGGGGGTGACAGTTAAGAGGTGTTTAAGATGTGTTGTAGTCGATCGGATCACAAGTGGACGACGCTAAATACAGGTTTAAACGGGGTCTGAAACGTTTGAGCTCATCCACTTTCGACCACTTCTAGAGGTAGTGAAAAACGCATTTGACCGCATTACTTTCGTAGTGTAGACGCTCATGTGGTCGAATGTGATCAAACATACAAAAGACCGTCTACTCTCCACCTACTGAACTAATGAGTAAACGTGCGTTGTACGTTAGCCAGACGGGATTTAAACTTTGTCAGTTGAAGACCCAAGTTTGGATCGAAGATGAAAAACGTCACAAGCACAATGTTCTCTCACCATTCCTGATTTCTAACACACACTCACAGCGTTCGGCTGGTCTTGCGTCTGTCAGAGCAGAAACTAAAGCTGATGCTCCGTGTATTTTCCTGTCATCTCCGGCCGTGTTCATATGTCAATTGTGTGAGCTTATTTTGTCCAGATCGAAAGATCTGGAAAAACCCAAACATTTACCCGCCCATAGACCCTCCGTTCATAGACCCACCCCTCAAAGTGTTTGAAAGTGGACAAAAGAGATGGATTAAAACACCAGGGGCCCGTTTCAGAAAGGAGGTTAAGTGAAAACTCTGAGTAGGTTAACCCTGAAATAAGGGAAACTCTGGGTTTTCTGTTTCAGAATGGGAGGTATGTTAAACCAGAGAAAGCAGGGTAAGTCAAGCCCGTTTCTGAAAGAGAGGTAACTTATACTCAGAGTCAGTTACCAGGGTAACTTACTCTGTGAACCTAACCTGATCAGGAGCAGGTTTTCTTCGGTAAACCCAGAGTTTCTTTCGGTCTCCTCCCCTTTTTAAAGCACCAGCGGTGTTTAAATACTTAATTCATTCATTCAAACGCCACAAATACTTTTCATACTGAGTATTTTGGTCGTATTTCAAGTACAAATATAAAAAAATTATACATTTAATCTAAATCTAAAGCAAGCGAAGTTTACTTAAAACAAAGTAATTGATCTGCCACTTGACAAAAATACATAGTACGAAAAGCATTCTTTGCAGTGGAGGTACATTCATTCATTGCTTATATTTTCATCATGAGGACAAGAAGTGAAAAGAAGTGAAAAGAGAGAAAGATGTTATTTTTCACCATCACTCCCATAGACACTGTATTAGAAACACTCTCACAGCAGCGGTAACTTGTTTTTTGTAATTTGATGCAAAAGTAATAAAATACAAAGTATTAGTGTTATAAATGTACATACATAAAAATGAAAAAAAACGTTGCAGGATTTAAGATATTGATGACCATTAAAACACGTCATCACAGTCTGTGATGAAAAGCTGCTGCACATTGGACACTGAATGATATTTATTTAATATGTCAAATGTTTGTAAAGTCATTAAACCTAAACCATGAACATTTTATGCTTAAAGCTTTACCTGATTGAATTAAGTTTTTATTTTTCATTTTTAGCTGCTGCCACATTCTTTTTTTTGCCTTTTGGATACAATGAAAATTAAACTTAATTAAAATAATTAAGAATTAAACTTACATATTGACCCTGAAGTATGGGAACATCTTTTTGTTGGGTGCTGTTGCCATGGTGAATCGTAATTTCGGAGCTCCATTGATCGTGGCTTTTCATAGTTGGAGTGCATGAGCTTAACTCAGAGTCAGTCTACTCAGAGTTGATTGAACTACCTCAATTCAGCTGTTCTGAAACCCAAAACTCAGAGTTTCCCATCTCAGAGTAAGTCAACTCAGAGTTCAGGTTTAAACTCAGAGTTGGTTGAACCTCCTTACTGAAACGGGCCCCAGGTGTGAACAGTGTTTACTTGTGATCCGATCGACCAAAACGCATCTTAATGCCAGGTGTGAACAGGGCCTAATATTCGATAGGTTAACAGTGTAACATTCCCAAAGACTTAAACATTCTCTACATTGTGAGAAACTGATTGAAGTGAAACCTGTTGTAAAATAATGCATGCAATCAGGCATGCAGTGTGTGATGTTTTGATGGTTTTATGTGTCACAGGTGGTGGTTTGGAGATGGAGGGAACCGTACACATCAGTTTAAGCCACCTTACGATAACTCCTCTAGTAACCAGGTGGTGATTAATGACCATGTGGAATACATTTATGCACAGCCAGGTAAAAAAAACTCCATATCTTTTATATTATTTATGTATATTGATTGTATTTCATAGGCTATATGTTTATATACATTTTGTTTTGCATTTTGCATTCATACTGATTATATTTTATATCTATATTGATCTTTTTTCTAAAAATTTTTGCAGGGGAGTACACCCTAATGCTCTCTGCTTCCAACCGCTATGAGAACAAGACATGCAAGGTCGACGTATACGTCTTCAGCATTCTGACAAGTGTGCAAATCGAAATTGATCCACCACTCCTACGTGCCGAAAAACCAGCTGACTTTGAGGCCCACCCCTTACCGTCTCCCTACGGCATCATCTACACCTGGAACTTTGGGGACAATTCGAGTGTCCAGCAGGGACGTGAGCGCAGGGTTCCTCACGCGTACCCTCGCAGTGGTGTCTTCAACATCTGCGTGAATGTGAACAACACTATTAGCTGGACAGACACCTGCGCAGAGGTTATCGTCTATGAGGACGTTAAAGGCTTGGAGGTGGTGCCACCTGCTCCCACGGAACGCAACACGCCTACCATTGTCACAGCGAGTCTAGAAGCAGGCAACAACGTAACATGGAGCTTTGATATGGGGGATGGAACGGTGCACACTGGTGTAGAGCCACAAGTTGAATATACGTACAGGAAAGATGGAAACTACACGGTTAACGTCACTGCAAAGAATGCCGTGAGCACTCAGTGGGCAACGATACCTGTTGAGGTGTTTGTGCTTCAAGTGTTATCGCTAGAACCTCCCGGCTGCATTCAGGAAAACAAAGAGGTCAGCTTCCATGCGTTTGTGTCAGGGAATGCTTCGGGACATCAATACGTGTGGAGCTTTGGAGATGGTAGCCCCAACGAGACTCAGTATGGAACGCCGCTGATAGTGCACTCGTATGTTAAGAGTGGAGAGTACCATCTCTCGCTACTTATGTCAAGCGAAGCCAACAAGGCCAATTTTTACACAAGGATCTGCGTCCAACCTGAAGTTACAAATGTGTCCGTGTTTCCTCTGAGAACCCATGTCAAGCTCGGCGAGGAGAGTCGATTTACAGTAGCTGCCTTCCCAGAATTTAACTACACGTACCTGTGGGATTTTGGGGTATTTGGCCAGAGAGGTCCTGTTCGGGGTGGTAAGGAGATGGCCTTTACTTTCAAGAGTCCTGGGGAATATCTGGTAACAGTTACTGTACTCAACAACATCTCCTGTATCAATTCCTCAGTTTCAATTGAGATACAACAATCAGTTGGGTTTTTGTTGATCAGTCACAATGGCGAGAAAGGGAACAATCTTTCTTTACACCAAAATTATGCTTTCAAAGCATCCTCAGACTCTGTGAATGCCATCTACATCTGGGAATTTGGAGATGGGACTCGACTTAACGGGACAAACATATCACATGCTTACAACTCTTCAGGCAGGTTCAACATCAGTGTTACAGGCAAAAATGAAGTGAGTGAGACCAAAAATGAGATTCTTGTTGTGGTCTTGGCACCAATCACAGGACTGGCAGTAAATGCCAGCTTTGTCAATGTCCCTTTGAATTCTTCTGTCCACTTTGAGGCACACCTCAACCAAGGAGATGACGTCCGGTACTCTTGGATTCTTTGTGACCGGTGCACATCGATCCAAGGCTCTCACACAATGTTCTACACGTTTCGCTCCGTTGGGACTTTCAATGTTATTGTTACTGCAGAGAATGACATTGGCACTGCTCAGTCCAGCATTTACATCTTTGTGCAGCGTGAGTTGGAGGGCTTGCAGATAGTGGCTGATGAACTTATCGAAGGATGCTGTTTTGCAACCAATCGTGTCCTTCACTTACAAGCCTCATTAAAAGAGGGCACCAACATGACCTTCAACTGGAACCTTCTGAGGGAACATGAGAACCATGACCACAACCTCACGGGCAAGACCATTGACCTCAATTTTCCCACCCCGGGTCCTTGCGAGGTGCTTCTCAAGGCAACCAACTTGCTTGGCCAGCTGGCTGTGAACAAAACTATTGAGTTTCTGGATCCCGTGAGGAAGCCAGTCCTTGAGTCTTCACCAAACCCTGCTGCAGTAAACGGCATGACGAATATGACAGTATATGTGCGTTTTGGGACAGATCTCCATTACAAATGGTGGGCAGATGGTAACCTGTTAACATCTGACATGTCCTCCGTCATGCACCGTTTCAGAAACGCAGGTTTGAAACTGGTTAAAGTGGAGGTTTCCAACAAAGTCAGCTCTTTAATGGTCTCAGAGTGGATCAGCATTCAAGAACCGATCTCTGGATTGAGTTTCATTGCCACTAATGTTACAGAGAACTTTGTAGCCTCGGGGGACAATGTTTCTCTGTGTGGAGAAACACAGATGGGATCCAACATTTCATGGATGTGGCTATTGCCAGACAGCACAAAATCAAACCAGCGTACCACCTCCTATATCTTCCTCAAACCGGGAATCTTCATTGTCGCTTTGAATGCCACAAATGACATCAGCAGAGAACTGTACTCTCGTGACTTTACAGTTCAAGACCGTATCCAGGGTTTGGAGCTTAAGGCCAGCAAACAAATTGCTGCGGTTGGTGAAAACGTTGAGTTTACCATCTCGGTCTCGTCTGGAACTTCTGTTAATTTCATCCTGAGCATTAGTGGTGATGCAACTGTTGTCCTAAACAATCAGACGTACATCCACCAGTTCACCAGTGTGGCCAAGTACTACGTCAACCTTACTGCCCACAACCAGGTGAGTTCAGAACGAAAGACTCTGCACATTGAAGTGATGGAGCCTGTGACCAAGTTGACTATCCTGGACTGCTTTGATGCCGCTATACCTGTAGGAGTATCAAGGACTTATGTAGCAAGCACGCCAACACGTGAGCCACTGACCATTCTGTGGACCTTTGACCTTCATCATGGCCACAAGATTTCTCGGGTTGGCAAGTCGGTAAAATATGTACCAGATCAGCCAGGCAATCTGACCATATTCCTGAGAGCATTCAATTCCCTTAACGGTCTAAATGTGACCAAGGTTATACGAGTTCAGAACAGTATCAGGTCAGCCTACTTGGATGCTCAACCAAGCGACACCTTTGTAAACAAGACGGTCAGCTTCCATGCAGGTATCACTCCTGTTTCCACTCCAGCAACATATCAGTGGGACTTTGGGGACGGTACTTCAGCCAGTGTTTCAACTACACCTTACCTTAGTCATATCTACTTCCTTCCTGGTCACTATGTGGTGCGAGTTAACATCTCTAACCTCGTGAGCTGGGTTACAGCACAGGTTGAGGTCAACATCTCTGTCCTAAAGTGCGACGAACCAGAAGTTCAGATCATTCAAGCTCCACGACTCGCTATCTGGCGGTACCAGCCAACCTTGGTTGAGGCCAGTGTGAACTTAAAAGGCTGTGGCCTCTATGGAGTAGAGTACCTCTGGGAGGTCCTCACCTCCCCTCGCTGTCAGGATGATGACAAGAAAGGTCCGTCACCATCTAAGGTCCATCTCCCCGCAGAAGTCAACGTCCGGAGACTCCAGCTTTCAGTGCCCAAGATGTCGATTTCCGCTGGGAACTACACTCTAGTTTTTTCTCTGTCCTATGAGGGGGTGCCACTACGGAAGGCAGCCTGTCTCCAACTTTCAGTGATGTCTAAAAAGTTGGTGCCCATCATCGAGGGTGGGACGTACCGTGTGTGGTCTAAAACTCATGATTTGCATTTGAGCGCAGAGCAATCCTACGACCCCAATCTGGATCCGGAGAACCAGTCCCTGCTCAGCTACCACTGGGAATGTGTGAGCACCTCTAAGGTAATCAAGATTGACAAGTCACAGATAAATGCTTTTCATTGGCTTAAACTTTCTGTTCCGCTTGCTCACTGACAATGAAGGACATAAATGGATCTCTCCAATACTGCTCCTGGAGGGCCACCTTCCTTTAAAGTTTAGCTCCAGCACATCTGCCTGGAAGTTTCTAGTGATCCTGAAGACCTTGATAATAATTGGGGCTAAAGAAATTGACCGTCCAGGAGCAGGGTGGACCATCCTTAAAGGTTTAGATACAATTTCCTGATAATTTACTCACCCCCATGGCATCCAATACGTTTGTCTTTCTTCAGTTGAAAAGAAATCAAGGTTTTTCGAGGAAAACATTCCAGGATTTTTCTCCATATTGTGGACTTCAAGATGAACCAACAGGTTGAAGGTCCAAATTGCAGTTTCAGTTCGGCTTCAAAGGGCTCTACATGATCCCTGCCCATTAATAAGGGTTTTATCTAGCAAAACGATCGACCATTTTCAAAAAAAAAAAAAAGTATATACTTTTTAACCACAAATGCTCGTCTTGCACTAGCTCTACGTTACGCGTCTATGACTTCACCACATTACGTAATCACGTTGGAAAGGTCACATGACGTAGGCGTAGCGATCCAGTGATTACAAAACGAACGGGCAAAGACGAAGTCAAACAGCGCCTTACAAAAAAAAAGGTAAAACAACGATGTCGGACGATTTTGAAGTTGGAGGAGAAAATGTGTTTTTAGCCCTTCCGCCTATTTCACGTGTGACCTTTCCAACGGTAGTGCAAGACGAGCATTTGTGTTTAAAATTATGTATGACCAATATATTAGAAAATGTCCAATCGTTTTCCAATCGCCCTTTGAAGCTGCACTGAAACCTGTTGGTCCCCATTGAAGTCCACAATATGGAGAAAAATGGAATGTTTTCCTCAAAAACCTTGATTTCTTTTCAACTGAAGACGTAAACATCTTGGATGACATGGGGGTGAGTAAATCATCAGGAAATTGTAATTCTGAAGTGAACTAATCCTTCAATCCAGGAATGAAGTATCTCAAATGCGTTTAGATGATTCTTATGTGAAGGAGCTTAAAGTGTTGATGACTGTTCATTCAGTGCTCAAGTGACTGAATTATCCAATTTGTGAGTTTTTTTTCTGGAAGTGGATGATTAGTGGATGAAAAGGTGAAATAAACTTTGTGGTTGAGAGAGGTTTGGAGAGTTTAAGTAATTGCCATTAAAAAGCTCTTAACAGAGATTTGAATTATATGAATATGAATTTGAGAGAAAAAGGTGTTTGAGTATGAGGGACGTCTAGTATTAGAGGCTTCAATATGTGCACTGCGACTCGGAAAGTCGAAATATGTCAAGTATGAGCCACAAAAGTGGATGTTTGGGTGGTGTATAGTTGAGATCAGTTATATAACTAGCAGTGGAATAACTCAGCATTCCTCCGAGCTCTCCCAGAATATCTGAATTACTGCCGGAGAAGAGCAGAGATTCCTGCTTTTTATTTAACTGTTTTATCACTGACAGGAATTCAAAGGAATATTATATCAGGTATAATGGAATATTTCAAGCTCAAAAAGAGCACTTTAGCTACATTAATAATGTATGAATGGCATTGCATTAAATAATAAAATATAAAACCAAGAGGCATTTATTTTGAAGGAAGTGCAAACACACTTTTCTTTAGGGTTTAAATGATAAAATGTTTTTATTGAGCAGGTGTCTGATGCTTACGCGGTTGTCTTGCATATCCTGAAGCAAATAAATGAGCCGATTTATTACCAAATGCAGTGATGGTAAAGTGTCTCTTCACTCCACCACACAGGGTCCAGATCACTGCTCCACTCTGCATTTCGGGTTGGGTCCGAGCGACCCGGTTCTGGGAATCTCTGGGTCCGAACTGGAGGTGGACGTTGAGTATACCTTCCGCCTGACCGTCAGCAAAGAAGGCATGACCCCAGAGTCCACGACCCAAACGGTGAGGGCCCTTATTGAGTTTAAATTTTTTTTTATTTACTCCTTATATTTTTTCACCTCTCTTTCTTAAAAATGTTGTACACACAAAACCTGCATTTTATTCAGTTACTACCCACAATCCAGTTTAAACCTGAAGTGTGCCGCCGACGGGACAACCCCCCACCCCGCGAAAAAAATCATAAATAAATGACTATGCAACCACTGAATGAAAACCCCCCACAAAATATAAAAGCTTAGAAATTCAGCTTTTTAAATAATGTAACCATTTTGATCAACTTTAATCTGCTGAGTATTCCCTATAAAACTGCCGGTGGGCGCCACCTAGCTACGGAAAAATTAATAATCATATTTTTCAAAACTACTGCCTTGATCTACACCAAATAGGTGTCATTTGAAAGCCTAAAGTGTGAACTTTACAATGAATGTAGCCAATTTTAGTAATCCTAAGTAGTGCGGAGTTATTTGCTGATAAATAGTTTTCATAATTTATGAATTTCTTTTTTTTTAACTTGTTTCCAAATGCTGTAACTTTTGATTACTTTATGCTATCACCACAAAATTTTATCCAGACGCGGAACACATTTAGAGGAACTTCACCGTCTTATTTCCTTCCTGAGATATTGCATTTCAAATTAGAAAAATAGGTGAAATTTCCCTTGAGCACACTTTTATTTTTATTTTATTTTTTATTTTATCAGCAGTTTTTTGTCCAAATATGTCCAAATATACATACTTTTTTTTTCTTTTTTTTTTATGTAAAGTTTTCTATCAAACAATACCAACATTTTGACTCTCCTTGCTATAGTTTTGGAGTTATGAGTCTTTAGTTTTGTGTATGTCACTCAGAAAAAAAAACAACTCTTAAAATGCCCTTAAGGCTTAAGGGGCTAAGGATGCAGTGAATAGAGCAGCAACATTTAAACAAAGTCATTGTCATTCTTTTCAGTGCCAACATGCCTCTTTTCTATGTAAATAAGGCTCATTATAGAATACTCATTATTCACAATCAAAAACTCAGGGCATTTTGACTGCCACAATTAACGTCACACTGTTGCCGGCCCATGGAAAGCTGTCGGTAAACTGAATCTTATTTCAAATAAATTATTTTGATGGACAAAAGCACATCCTCCACTACCTCATTACTCAAAAGCGGCCTTCAAGATGTGGAATTGTGCCGTGCAAACTGTGTTTTGTGTGGGTGTATTTGTGCTGTTGCCTGATATGCATATTTTCAATAGTGAAGCGCGAGCAAAAACAATGCAGCGCATGCAAATGAACAAAGTTATGAGCATCTGCTATTCATTGCTAGTGAATTCCCTCCTTTTTGTTTTGCTCTACAGCATTGAAATGACTCGCTATTATCATTACAAATTATTCATTCTTGTTTAGCATACTCTGCATTTATCTACGATTAACTGACCCAAACAGGTAAAAGGAAGGTGCTTTATATAATTCAAAACATAATTAACTTGCTAATCTTCTGACCTTCACAATTCTAAACCTGATATATGCTAAAGGGAATATTTCATGAGATTTACCTTTCAAGGTCGGATTCCTTTGGGAACTGTGATGAAACTAATGGAGAGTCATGAAGAGCTCAATCAATACGATCCTTTTATTTCCTCTCAATAGCTGCACAGAATTCATTATTCCTGCGTCCCAGTCAGAACAGGTCAGGGAGATCCGTCAGCGCAAACATTGCATGTGTTTGAATCAGTTCAAAGAGCGAGAGACGGTTTAACCCTCTGTGGGACGCATTATGTTCTAACCATTAAATATTTGATATTGTTTCAATCATACAAACCATACAAGATTTTTTGAAAAAAAAAAAAAAAAATGTGTGTGTGGGGTTGTACCACAATGGAAAATGATTAAAAAAAGTAGTTTTTTCTATAAAATTATGATTTTCTTTTCTGTTTAAATGCACATTTCTTTTAGAAATTGATATATTTATATACCTGGAACTCATGGAAACCAAAAAGAATGAGATCCCTATCATTTAATCCCTATCGTTCCCTATAAAAATAATTATGACATTTATACATAAACACAACTATACTACAATAAACACTTTAAACAAAGAAATAACTGAAAATGAGAAATGAGTTTATTTCTGGAGCACTTCCTCAGGTTTCTTCCGTGTGAGGGTGACACCGGTAAGAGAGTTTTGGAGGGACATTCAAATGTCATTTGACTTAAAAACAGCACATCACAGCACACCTTAAAGGGACAGTTCACGCAAAAATGAAAATGATCCCATGATTTCCTCACCCAAGTCATCCTAGATGTATATGACATTCTTCTTTCAGACGAATAACATCAGTTATATTTAAAAACTCCTGGCTCTTCCAAGCTTTATAATGGCAGTAATCGTTGCTCTGTTTTTGAAGTCCATAAAAAGTGCATCTGTCCATCAAATAACTGCTCCACACGGCTCCAGGGGGATAATAAAGGCCTTCTGAAGCGAAGCATTATTCAAAATGTACTCCGTACCCTATGCTACCAGCTGTTTTTCTCTCAATATTTATGTTTTATATTCCGCTTGGTTCACCCAAAAATGAAAATTAGCCCATAATTTACTCACCCCCAAGTCATCCTAGGTGTGTATGACATTCTTCTTTCAGACAAATAAAATCTGAGATATATTACAAAAGTCCAGGCTAATCCAAGCATTAGAATTGGATTAATAGTTGCTCTGTTTTTAAAGTCCATAAAAAGTGCATCTGCCCATCATATAACTGCTCCACGTGGCTCTGGGGTGTTAATAAAGGCCTTCTGAAGCGAATCGATGCGTTTGTGTAAGAAAAATATCCATATTTAAAACTTTATAAAGTAAACTTTCGACCGACCGCCTTCCGTGGAAAAGTGTTGAATGTTGAAAGTGAAACTCAAGATGCGTACGGGACGTCATGACGAGCGGACCTGGTCGCGTTAGTCTTTCGATCGGCAGGGGAACTTTCAACAGTTTTTCCATAAATTGAACAGGGAAGGCGTCGGCCGAAAGTTTACTTGATAAAGTTTTAAATATGGATATTTTTCTTACACAAACGCATCGATTCGCTTCAGAAGGCCTTATTAACACCCCAGAGCCGTGTGGAGCAGTTATTTGATGGGCAGATGCATATTTTATGGACTTCAAAAACAGAGCAAATATAAATCAAATTCTAAAGCTTGGATTAGCCTGGACTTTTGTAATATAACTCTGAAAGAAGAATGTCATATACGCCTAGGATGACTTGAGGGTGAGTAAATTATGGGCTAATTTTCATTTTTGGGTGAACTATCCCTTTAATAATTATGTGCTGTATATCTGTTTTCAGTTCATATAATTGTACTATGATTTGCAACTGCATCTCATATCTATTCCCAGACTGGGCAAATGTCTACCGTCCATCTAAAGGATTAATAACTATATGAAATGACTGTTTATGATTATGTGAATCAACTGTCTATTCTGTTACTGCTTGTAAAGCGTCCTTGAGCCTGGGAAAGGCGCTATATAAATTAAAGATATTATTAATATTATTAAAGTTTCGGCCGACCACCTTCCGTGTTCAATTTATTGAAAGAGTGTTGAAAGTGCCTCTGCAGTTCAAAATGCTTGCACTAGGTCTGACGAGTGGAACTGGTAGCATAAGTATTTTGAACTGCAGAGGCACTTTCAAGACTTTTTCAATAAATTGAACTTTACGTTATAAAGTTTTAAATATGGATATTTTTCTTAAAGAAACACATCGCTTCGCTTAAGGCATTATTAACCCCCCGGAGCCGTGTGGAGCAGTTATATGATGGATGGATGCACTTTTTATGGACTTCAAAAACAGAGCAACATTTACTGCTATTATATAGCTTGGATTAACCTGGACTTTTTTAATATAACTCAGATTTTATTCATCTGAAAGAAGAATGTCATATACACTTGCGATGGCTTGAGGGTGAGGAAATCATGGGCTAATTTTCATTTTCGGGTGAACTATCCCTTTAAGGCGATTTTAAAGTTGCAGTATTTGTGTACAAGGCTGGTGTTGCACCAAAATACATAAGTGATTTTGATTTCTTACACTCCCTGAAGAACTTGTAGGTCTTGTAATCAGATTCTTTTAACTGTCCCACGTTGTTGCTGTAAAACTAAGGGTAGTCGCAGCACGGGCTCTAATGTGTTTATATTGTGTATCTGCCTTGTTTCTTTTTATGCTTTCTTTTATATGCACATTGTCTTATTGTACAGCACTTTGGTGTAACTCTGTTGCTTTTAAATGTGCTATAGAAATAAAATTTCATTGACTTTACTTAAAAGGTTAGTTCACCCAAAAATGAAAATTCTGTCATTAATTCCTCCCCCTCATGTCGTTCGACACCCGTCAGACCTCCGTTCATCTTCAGAACACAAATGAAGATATTTTAGTGTAAATCTGATGGCTCTGAAAGGCCTCCATTGGCACAATGCACGGTTCACTCTCAAGACCCTTAAAAGGTACTAAAGACGTCGTTACAAAGTCCATCTCACTACAGTGGTTCTACAATAACTTTATGAAGCGACGAGAATAGTTTTTGTGCGCAAAAAAACCCTAAATAACGACTTATATAGTGATGACCAATTTCAAAACAGCATCATGAAGCTTCAAAGCGTTATGAATCAGTGAGTCGAATCAGCGGTTTGAATCGCCAAACTCACGTGATTTCAGCAGTTTGGCGGTTTGACACGCGATCCGAATCATGATTTGACTCGCTGATTCATAACGCCTGGATGTCTTTCGATAAAGAGTAGGGGTGTAACCCCGGCATCCTGGCCAAATTTGCCCATTGGCCCCTGTCCATCATGGCCTCCTAATCTTCCCCATATATACATATATATACGATTGGCTTCATCACTCTGTCTCCTCTCCACCATAAGCTGGTGTGTGGTGGCCGTTCTGGCACAAAATGGCTGCCGTCGCATCATCCAGGTGGTGCTGCACATCGGTGGTGGCTGAGGAGATTCCCCCTTCTATGTAAAGCGCTTTAAGTGCCTAGAAAAGCACTATATAAATGTAACAAATTAATTAATTAATTAATTAATTAATTACGGGTGTAGAACGACATGAGGGTGAGTAATTAATGACAGAATTTTCATTTTTGGGTGAACTAACCCTTTAAGGCCTGCCATTTTAATTCCCATAGTGAAATTTCATTTAAATTCTTCTGAATAACAAGGAAATTAGTAGAAATGAATGCGCTGTACCATTGAGGGTTAATCGGTTTCCATGGTCAACAGAAAACGTGATTGCATAACTTCGGTTCACTTACTGAAGTTTTTTTCCTCTCTCTCTTTTTCTGGTGACAGGTGTGGGTACAGAGCGGCCGCATCCCGATGGTGTCGCTGGAGTGTGTGTCGTGCAAAGCTCAGTCTCGCTACGAGATCAGTCAGAGCTCTTACGTGTACTTGGCTGGCACATGCAACAACTGTCACAGCTCACACAGAGGGGTGAGAACGACGCTTACATGCACAGCCATCCATCATACAGTTACTTAAACCAGGTTTGCCAACGGGAAAGTCTACAAAATCGCTAAATCAAATCGAACTGTCGTTTTAGTCTATTTGCGTTTTGACCAGGGAAAGGCATAACATCTAAAGCAATGAAAGCATGATATAATTTGTCCCTGGGAATAACATGATCCTCATAGAATCTGAATGTTGGGAATGACATATTTGGCTTGTGTGAGTCACTCGTGCCTTAGAGGAAACATGCCGTCATCATTTATTGAAGAGCGCTTTACATGGCGAGATAACAGCATGATGTCATTCTAAAAAGGCAGAACGCTTCTCTTTTTTCGTGGGCATTCCTCCTGCTTTTTTCCATCCTGCTTTCTGATAATGTGTAGACTGAGGCTCGAGTGATGTTATGGGAACCAGGGGGAGGGTGAGGATGTCCTCATTATGATGTGATGTGTTCCACCGCATTGGACGTTAACGGCATGCCAGACCTCGTGAAACACACACAGACATTCACTTGGTGACCAGGCGGTCAAACACTCCTTCCCCTTGGGCTGATTCCCATCAGCCGGAGTCAGTAAATATTATGGTACATTTCAGGGATGCTTATCTAGGGGTTCAAGCATGAGTGCTGATCGGGATTGATGCTGATGGAGGTCGCTGCAAGGTTGCGGAAAAACTAGATGCTGCGAAGGCATTTGAGATAAATCGACTATTACACATTTAGATAATGCATTTCATGTAAAATCATTACATTAAAGTTTAATTATGATTTATATTTAATTTTAATGAATAGATTGTTTTAATAAAATATTAATACTTTTTTTTGCTTACTTTAATGATAAAATCAAGCAGCTTATTTTAAAATTATATATTTAAATATTTAAGTCTGAAATGAGTGCTGACTGGGATTGATGCTGATGGAGGTCACTGAAAGGTTACTGAAAAACCAGCTGGAAGCTCATTACAAATTTTACTTATTTTTATTGACAATTTTTGTAGTTACATAAAACTATATAGGCATTTAATATAATAATTGATCATTTTACTCAATTAATAATATAAATATTTTGTATACATTTATACAACGCATTACGTAAATAATGCGTTCAAATAATATTTATATTATTAATAAAGTGAAGTATTCACATGCAATTAATGTAATGCATTTGGTTTTAATCACTTTCAATAAAATGAAAACGTCTCATATATATATATATATATATATATATATATATATAATTTTTTAAATAAATATCATTTTATACTAAATTTAATTATGTAGTTTGAATTTATTTAATTTTGACCATTTTTGTAGCTATATAAAAGTAGATTTTTAAATAATTATAAATTGTAAATAATTATAGAATGTATACAATATTATAATTACTAAAATACATTATTGATTTTATATGCAATCATTTTTTAAATATATAATAAATTAATATTAATTTGAATTGTTAATTTATGTTAAGAATCTGCTCATTAAAATAAATGCATAAAAGCTAGCCTGGTAAATATATAAAAATGACATGGAAATTCATTAAAAATATAAATATTAATCTGTATACTTTTATTTAACATCTAATTGTAATTAATAATGTAAATGTAATAAAATAACATTTATATTTCAATAAAGTGAAATATTAAATTAATATAATAAATGCATTTAATTAAGTTTTTTAAATTTTTAATAATTCACTTTAATAATAAAAAGGAACATTTTACAATCATTTTACAATGATATAGTGATGTGGCAGAAATCCCACTGACATGTCTGTCGTGTGTGTTGTTGCTGTTAGCGATGGACGGCGAAGACCCGTCGTAACGAGACGCTGGTGCTGGATCTGAACACCACCACCACGGGCAGCGACAGCATGCACCTGGTCCTGAGACAGGGCATCCTCCGGGACGGAGACTCCTACAAATTCAGCCTCCATGTGACTGATGACAGTATGGACCGCGAGGGCGTGGCCTACATCGAGCTCCACCCCAACCTGCCGCCAGCCGGAGGGGCGTGTTCTCTGTGGGCGGATGGGGACGGGCCTCAGGTGCGCACGCTGCTGGAGAGAGTGCACTTCAAGTGCTCAGGTGAGGCTGGAGAACAACGACTTTCTGTAAGACTCCGAGAACCAGGTGTTGAACAATCACGTCTCATTTTCAGGTTACGCTGATTTGGATGAGACGGAGTCACCGCTGGTCTATAGTCTGCTGGCGGTGCGCTGCTCTGAGCTGTACTGCGAGGAGTTCTGTGTGTATAAAGGCACGAGTCCAGAGCATTCGGCCTTCCTGCCGCCCGGCTTCAGCTCGGCCCAGTACAGAGTGTCTGCGTCAGTCGTGGTGGAGGATCACCAGGGGGCGTCCGTCATGGCCCTCAACAAGTGAGCCACGGTTTGGCACAAAGACTTCTTGTGCTCCTTTCTATCCTGTCCAGTGTTGTGAATCATTTGTAATGTGTGCATCAGGTCGATGGAGGTGGTGCTGCCGGCGGTTCCCGTCAGCTTCAGCTCGCTCCCTCACTGGCTGAGCAATCTGACCGACTCCACCCTGAGAGAGCTGCTCCGACAGGGAGACTCACAGAGAGTACGAGAGCTCTCGCTCGCCCTCATCACTGTCCTCAATGAGGTGAGACGCCATTACATACCTTCTGTCTGCCTGCCTGTTTGTCTATCTGTTTTTCATCTGTCTATCATCTGTCTATCTGCCTGTCTATTGTCTGTCTGTCTATCTGCCTGTCTGTTTGTCTGTCTATCTGCCTGTCTATCGTCTCTCTGCCTGTCTATCGTCTGTCTGTTTGTCTGTCTGTTTTTCATCTGTATATCATCTGTCTGCCTGTCTGTCTGTCTGTCTATCGTTTGTCTGTCTGTCTATCATCTGTCTGTCTGTCTGTCTGTCATCTGTCTGTCTATCGTCTGTCTGCCTGTCTATCGTCTGTCTGTTGTCTGTCTGTCTATCGTCTGTCTGTCTGTTTTTCATCTGTCTATCTGCCTGTCTATCGTCTGTCTGTATCTGCCTGTCTATCGTCTGTCTGTCTGTCTGTTTGTCTGTCTGTCTGTTTTTCATCTGTATATCATCTGTCTTTCTGTCTATCATCTGTCTGTCTGTCGTCTGTCTGTCTATCGTCTGTCTGTCTATCGTCTGTCTGTTTTCATCTGTCTATCGTCTGTCTGTCTGTCTATCGTCTGTCAGTCAGTCTGTCTGTCTGTCTGTCTATCGTCTGTCTGCCTGTCTATCGTCTGTCTGTCTATCGTCTGTCCATCTGTCTGTCGTCTGTCTTTGTCTGTCTATCGTCTGTCTTTCTATCGTCTGTCTGTCTGTCTGTTGTCTGTCTGCCTGTCTATCGTCTGTCTGTCTGTTTTTCTTCTGTCTATCATCTGTCTGTCGTCTGTTTATCGATAGTCAGTCAGTCTGTCTGTCTATCGTCTGTCTGCCTGTCTATCGTCTGTCTGTCTATCGTCTGTCTGCCTGTCTATCATCTGTCCATCTGTCTGTCGTCTGTCCATCTGTCTGTCGTCTGTCTGTCGTCTGTCTGCCTGTCTATCGTCTGTCCATCTGTCTGTCGTCTGTCTGTCGTCTGTCCATCTGTCTGTCGTCTGTCTGTCGTCTGTCTGCCTGTCTATCGTCTGTCTGTCTATCGTCTGTCTGTCTGTTTTTCTTCTGTCTATCATCTGTCTGTCGTGTGTCTATCGTCTGTCAGTCAGTCTGTCTGTCTGTCTATCGTCTGTCTGCCTGTCTATCGTCTGTCTGTTGTCTGTCTGTCTATCGTCTGTCTGCCTGTCTATCATCTGTCCGTCTGTCGTCTGTCCGCCTGTCTATCGTCTGTCTGTCTATCGTCTGTCTGTCTGTCTATCGCCTGTCTGTCTGTTTTTCATCTGTCTATCATCTGTCTGTCGTCTGTCAGTCAGTCTGCCTGTCTGCCTATCGTCTGTCTGCCTGTCTGTCGTATGTCTGTCTATCGTCTGTCTGTCTGTCTATCATCTGTCCATCTGTCTGTTGTCTGTCTGTCGTCTGTCTGCCTGTCTATCGTCTGTCTGTCTATCGTCTGTCTGTCTGTTTTTCTTTTGTCTATCATCTGTCTGTCGTCTGTCTATCGTCTGTCAGTCAGTCTGTCTGTGTCTGTCTGTCTATCGTCTGTCTGCCTGTCTATTGTCTGTCTGTTGTCTGTCTGTCTATCTGTCTGCCTGTCTATCATCTGTCCGTTTGTCGTCTGTCTGCCTGTCTATCGTCTGTCTGTCTATCGTCTGTCTGTCTGTCTATCGCCTGTCTGTCTGTTTTTCATCTGTCTATCATCTGTCAGTCAGTCTGCCTGTCTGCCTGTCTATCGTCTGTCTGTCTTTCTATCGTCTGTCTGCCTTTCTATCGTCTGTCTGTCCATCTGTCTATCTATTGTCTGTCCATCTGCCTGCCTGTCTATCGTCTGTCTGCCTGTCTATCGTCTGTCTGTCTGTCTATCGTCTGTCTGTATATTATCTGCCTGTCTATTATCTGTCTGCCTGTCTGTCTATCATCTGTCTGTCTGTCTGTCTGTCTGTCTGCCTGTCTATCGTCTGTCTGCCTGTTTATCGTCTGTCTATCGTCTGTCTGTCTTGTCTGTCTGTCTATCGTCTGCCTGTCTGTTTATCACCTGTCTGTCTATCGTCTGTCTGTCTGTCTGTCTGTCTGTCTGTCTGTCTATCGTCTGTCTGTATGTCATCTGTCTGTCTATCATCTGTCTGTCTGTCTATCGTCTGCCTGTCTATCGTCCGTCTGTCTGTCGTCTGTCTGTCTGCCTGTCTATTGTCAGTCTGTCTGTCTATCGTCTGTCTGTCTGTATCATCTGTCTGCCTGTCTACCGTCTGTCTGTCTATCGTCTGTCTGCCTGTCTATCGTCTGTCTGTCTGTCTGTCTATCATCTGTCTGTCTGTCTGTGTATCATCTGTCTCTCTGCCTGTCTATCGTCTGTCTATCATCTGTCTGTCTATCATCTGTCTGTCTATCTGTCTGTCTGTCTGTCTATCGTCTGTCTGTCTGTCTGTCGTCTGTCTGTCTGTCTGTGTATCGTCTGTCTGTCTGTGTATCGTCTGTCTGTCTATCTTTGGTCTATCGATCCAATCTGTTGTTGTCATCTGTATGTCACTCTATCGAGTGTTCTGTTTGTTTTGTCCCTCTATCTGTCTCTCCATCTGCCTGTCTATCCGTCTGTCATGTCTCTCTCCATCCGCTCATCCTCTGGTGTGTGTTTCTGTGTGTGTCAGTATGAGCAGGGTGTGTCCCGCAGACGTGAGCGCGTGTCCAAGGCGGAGCGTCAGTATCGAGTGAGCATCAGAGGAAACATCACCAGAGCGCTGACATCCCTGGACCTCATCACCGTCAGTGACATCCAGCAGACGTCAGCGGCGCTCGCGCAGTGCACGGTGAGACGGCCCCGCGGCGGCTTCCTGACCTGCTCCATGTCACGCTAAACTTAACAAATGTCTTTCTTGTGTGTGTGTGTGTGTGTGTTGTTAGGCTGTGAGTCGAGAGTTTGTGTGTGAAGAGTGTCAGAACAGCACTCTGAACAAACTGGAGTCGATGTTAGAAATCCTGCAGACGGACACTAAACAGGGCACAGTCACTCCGACTGAGATAGCAGACAACATCCTCAATATCATGGGTAAGACACACACACACAGTGAGAGAGAGACAGATTCTTCCATTTCAGGGCTGCGTTCTGCTAACACACACTCACAAGCAAACAACCCCAATGGGAACAAGCTGTTCACTTGTTTACACATTGCTCATTTTTTTGTTATTTTAATTTCTCTCACTCTCACTATATCTGAACTAAATCTACAAATCATATTGCTGTCAAATTAACAATAATTTAACCCCAACCCTTTTTATTTAGTTTTATTTGAATATTTATCCGTTTTTTGTACCTTCAGGTTTTTCTTCTTCTTCAGATTAATGTATATTTTAATTTATAAACATATAATATATTATATGAATTATATTATATTAATTATAATATATTATATGAATTATATTATATTATATATTATACACTATTTCACTATTAATATATTATATCACTCTATTATATTATGTATTATATATCATATACACTATATTATATTATAATTTTTTGTCACAATAATGACTTTTTTATTAATGAAAGCCCCAAAATAAAGACAATTACCCTTTAGTTTAAAATGTTTTTCTCTTTTTTTTAATAAAAAATATTGTATAAAAAATAGAATTATAATTATATTATTATATTATCATTTTAATATATGATTATATTATAATATTCAGTTATTTAATCATCTGCCATGCCTTATATGCTTTTGCCATTTTTATACGTTTTTTATATATTTCTATTTAACTTTCTATTTATTTTTATTCCAGGTTTAGTCATTTTAGTACTTCAATTTTAACTTATTTATTTCAGTTAGTTGGCAATTTTTCAAAGTTCATTTAATTGTTTTGTTTTTTGTTTTAACTTATTATTATATTATATTATAAATTATATTATATTTGCCACAATAATGTCTTTTATTAATAAAAGCCCCAAAATGAATCATTTTTACATTTACCCTTCTCTTTAAAATATACGTATTTTTCTCAAGGCTAATTTATTCTTTAATTTATATATTTTTTAATAAAAATGTATTTTATTATATAATTATATTATTATATCTGTCCAGTTGTTTACTCATCTGCCATGTGTTTGATTTATCTTTATTTTGGGGCTTTTGTCAGCAGTGTAATAACTGCAATTAATACAATTTTCTATTTAACTCTTTTTTTTTTTTTATGAATTGGAAAATTAAATCCAGTTCTAATCTTATAGCACTTCTCTTCTTTTTATGCTTTCATTGAGCCTTTTATCCGGCTCAGTAAACCTCCACTCATGTCCCCCGTCAGGTGACCTGATCCACCAGGTGAGCCAGGCCGCCTCCTCACCGCCGCCGGAGGCCGAGGACCGGGGCAGCCTCTCCCAGCAGCTTCCGTTTCTCTTAGAGGAGAACCCGCTGCGAGTGGCCGCTAAAGCCTACACCCTGTCCTCCGTCCTCATGAGGATCCTCATGCTCGGCCGCGTCCTCAACGAGGAGCCCCTGATCCTCCGCGGGGCCGAGATCGCCGCCGCCGGCAAGCGTGCCGACCCGCAGAGCCTGCTCTGCTACGGCGAGAGCGACGCGCCCGAGTGCCGGCGTTTCTCCATCCCGCGAGCGTTCAACGCCAGTCTGGGACGGGCAGCAGGGGGCGCTCTGGCGCAAGGAGCCAACAGCGAGGACGGCATCGTGCAGCTGCTGTTCCAAGTGGAGCCGAACCCATTTCCGTTCAATTACGTCGCCAATTACACCGTCTCTACCGAGGTGGCGTCCATGGAGTTCCGCACGGTGAACGGCACACAGATTCCCATCTCGGATCTGGACGAGAGCCAAGCGATAACGGTTGCCGTTAATAATGGAAGCGCGGCTGGGCTGGACGCTAACGGATTGGAGGCCATCTTGCCGCCGGCGGGAGCCGAGAATGTCAGTCGCTGCAGTTCGGTCATCGTGAGGGTGAGCACGAGGAACGCCAACAGACAGGCGGGAGTCTACGTCCAACTCAACTTCACCGTAATAGACGGTAAGACACAAGGGGGAGCCACTGAGAGTAAAACAACAGCTCGCACTGTCAGTCACAAACTGTGCCAAAAAACTGTTAAAACTAAAAAGATTCAAACAAATTATTCTGTATGAGAAAAATATGTAGGTGTCATGTTATAAAGACTTCGTTACTTTGCTTAAGTACATTTTTCACGTATCTGTACTTTACTTAAGTAGAATCAATAGTGCATACTTTTTACTTTTACTTCGTTACATTTTGCAGCAATTATTATACTTTCTACTCTACTACATTTCTACAACTTTTCGTAACATTTTCTGATCAGTTTCAGGGCTCGACATTAACGCTCGTCCTCTTGTAATAAACTGACGGTAAGGTTGCGCTGTTGAGGCTCGCGCAGCCTCATAAGGAGAAATGTAAACAAATCAGCGCCGCTCACACAGAGAAAGTCAGTCACATAATGCAGTAACGATTCAAAATATGGAGTTTTTATATTTAAAACGTATAATACAGTTAAAAATATCGACCAAGAGTGCTGTTTTCCTGAATACCATCACGACTGAAAATGTGTCACTGATTTCATATGACACTGACGGTTCCATAAACAATTAATTAACAAAAAGTCACTTACATTTTAGATGCAATATATCGACTGTTTTTGTTCTATTTCAGCAGCGAAAATAGTTCCAAAAAATGGGATTCAGTGTTTTGAATGAATCAGTTGAATCAAAGATTCAATGACCTGTTCATAAACGACTGCCTCATTCTTGAACGAATCAGCCGTTTGAACGAATCGACTCAATGATTCACTCATTAAGACCTGTCGCCACCTACTGGCAGTTTAGTTTCATGTTAAAACATTCTTTCCAACATTCTTATTTGTATTCAAAAATATATTTAAAACATTCTCATAACATCATTTAATTAAGTTGTATTTTTTCAGTGTAAATTATTTAATTTGATTGGTAACAGTCCTATATTGTCTTATTCTAATTTAATGTATTGATAAAATGTAAGAATATAAAAGGAAAGCTGAAGCATATCCTATATTTAATAAGATTAGGGGAAAAATGAGATTCAGTACTTCCTCCACCACTGCTTAAAGGTGCAGTGTGTAGTATTTATGAGGATCTATTGACAGAAATGCAATCTAATATACATAACTATGTTTTCAGTGGAGTATAAAGACCTTACATAATGAAGCGTTATGTTTTTATTACCTTAGAATGAGCCGTTTCTATCTACACACACCGCAGGTCTCCTTACAGTGGAGTCACCATTTTGCGCCGCCATATTTCTACAGTAGCCCTAAACGGACAAACTGCTCTACAGAGCGCTAGTCACTCTCTGCTGTCTCCGACCACATTTTTGTCCTGTGTCGGCCACCGTAGCTTCTCTTCTCGAAAGGGAGGGGCGTTGTAATTCACAACCTCACCACTAGATGCCGCTAAAAATCACACACTGCACCTTTAAGAAAGTTTGTCTGGGAAAAAAAACTACAAATGTAAAGAAAACAATTCCTTTTAATAAAGATGATGTATCTATGTTTAAATTGTCTAAATTGCAGGTTTTTTTCTTTCTGTTAAAAACTAGTGCTAGAATAAAAGCATCATAATTAATTTCACGTTATCTGAAAATAACATGAAATTTCATCAATCTAAATCACATATTTCATAATATGTGATTAATAAAGCACATTAACTGTGTTATTTTGAGGATTTTTTTTATGTTATTATAGTGTTTATTAATATTTGAATTGGCTTTTATTTTTATATTTTAATTTTTATTAGGTTTTTAACATCTATTTAACTAAAATTTTTTTCGGGTTTGGTAATTTTAGTACTTAACTTTAAACGTATAGTTTCCTTTAGTTGTCAAGGCATTTTTTCTAAGTTTATTTAATTTTTAAAGTTTTTCACTTATTTAATTTGATTTTATTTAGCTATATTTCAGTTACAAAAAGTGACTTGTAATACTTTGGGCAGATGCCTTGAAAACCTCTATGTTCACTTTATTCCGTCTGAATTAACGGGCTAGTCGACGAGCACAACACATGGTTAGTGTTTAATAATGTATGAGTGCCAGCATTGTAAAATCCACTTGATTTATGTATCCCTGCAGGAGGGAAATAGCATATTCAGGGAATTCCATCCGTCTTTTGATGTTTCTTGATTTTTGTGCATCTCTAACACCTATTTCTATTCATCCCGTCATGCTCAGATTCTCCAGAAACGTGGGAAGTGTTGGATCCATGGATCACGGCCTATCTGCACACTTCTGAGTGGCCCAACGAATACAACAGCACTGACAGGAAACGCATCACGCTCAATATGACACGGGGACAGGACCTGGACCACCGACACTACACTTTCTTCCTGTCTCCAAAGTAAGAGATGTCATCAATTAAAGCTTTTAAGCACACAGTCGTAATGTTCTGATGTTTCTCTGATAAATCCTGGAAGTGCATGTTAATGAAGGCCGTTCATCTATAATAAAGGATGAGTTTGTATGCGGGCGGCTCTTTTGTTCGCCCTTTACTGAGTGACTCATTCATTAATATCACCTAATGAAGATTAGTGTTTCACAAAACACAACGAGAGTGGCTCCTCCTGACACATTTCAATCTCTCTCCATTTTGTTAAGTTGTATTTTTGATTTTTAACCAATAAAATAAAAGCAATTTGCGATGATGCACACAAACCAGCTCATTTTCATCCTGATTTCTCCATCAGTTCGTATGACACCACGCGGGACCACTTCATAAACGTGTCCACGGGCTGCGGCACAGAGGATCCGGCTCTGATCCGGTTGGAGGTGGCTGTGTTCACGTCTTTATGCCAGTATTTCAGCGAGAGCGCCAAACAGTGGCGGACGGACGGCATGATCCCTCTTCCCGAGACCAGCGCGGGCCGAGCCGTGTGTCGCACGCGTCATCTCACCGCTTTCGCCGCCAGCCTGTTCGTTCCGCCCGACACCGTCTCCTTCATCATTCCTGTGAGTATTACAACTCAACACAGCAGACACTCGGTTTTCCTTAAAGGATTAGTTCACTTTCAAATAAACTTTTGCTTATAATTTACTCACCCCCTTGTCATCCAAGATATCCATGTCTTTCTGTCTTCAGTCGAAAAGAAATGAAGATTTTTGATGAAAACATTTCAGGATATTTCTCCATAAAATGGAAGTCAATAGACCCCAAACGGTTCAAGGTCCAAATGAGAGGTTCAGTACAGCTTCAAAAGGGCTTTAAACCACATCAAACGGTACCAGACGATCAATAAGGGTCTTATCTAGCGAAACGATCTGCCATTTTTTTTTTAATAAATAAAGTTTACGTTTTATAAGCACAAATGTTCGCCTTGCTCTGTTCAGTGATGCGCGCTCGTGACGTCACGTACGTTGAAAAGGTCACGCTAGACGCAGGCGGAAGTACCGAGTCAGTGTTTACAAATGAGCGGAAGGAGGACCGTATCCACATATTCAAACGTCTTTGCGCTGCGTCTAGCGTGAGCTTTTCAACGTTATTGCGTTTTACGTGACGTCACGAGCGCGCATCACTGAACAGATCAAGGCGAGCATTTGTGCTTATAAAACTTAAACTTTATTTATTTTTTTAAAAATGGCCGATCGTTTCGCTAGATAAGACCCTTATTGATCGTCTGGTACCGTTTGATGTGGTTTAAAGCCCTTTTGAAGCTGTACTGAACCTCTCATTTGGACCTTGAACCGTTTGGGGTCTATTGACTTCCATTATATGGAGAAATATCCTGAAATGTTTTCATCAAAAATCTTCATTTCTTTTCGACTGAAGACAGAAAGACATGGATATCTTGGATGACAAGGGGGTGAGTAAATTATAAGCAAAAGTTTATTTGAAAGTGAAGCAATCCTTTAATGTTATTAATAATCATTCATAAATTATTAATTATTTAAAAAATATATATAATTTCTGTCCAGAAATAGCAGTAATGTTTCTTGGTTTAAAATATATTAAATGTTAATAATAA
The DNA here is from genome assembly GCF_949357685.1 of Gobio gobio. NCBI lineage: Eukaryota > Metazoa > Chordata > Actinopteri > Cypriniformes > Gobionidae > Gobio > Gobio gobio. Next base: position 56,730,928 of record NC_137099.1, on the reverse strand, counting down.
CGTTTTTTTTTTTTAATGTAAAGAATATTATATTATATTTGTAGTAATGATTTTTAGAAATGTTTATAGAAAATGTTTATATATGTATGTTTTTCTCAAGTTTAATATATCAGATATATTTTTTATTTTAAATACATTTTTATTATTTTTTATTTTCAAAATCGATTTCAATCAATATTATATTATATTAATTATATTTTTCTTAAATATATATATATTTTTTTAAATTAGCTCTGCGTCTGGACATAGTAGTAATGATTCCTTAAAGGTTACGAAAGTTTATTATATAAAATATATTAATAATTTAAATGTGTATATATTATATTATATAAAATATAATTTTTCTTATAAATTAATATTTTTAAACTGAGCCTTCTTTTTGTTCCGACAGTAATTATGATTTAAAATGTGTTATTTCTGCTTTTCTGAAATTTTATATATATTAAACATATTATTTTAAAATAATTTTGTATATTTTATTTTCAAAATATTTGTAATCTATATTAATTTTATTATATTATATTATAATTTTTATATTTATATTATAATTATATTTTTTCTTATAAAATAATATTTTTTTCTGTCTGTCTTTCTGTTTTTATTCTTTCTGTCTGGATGTAGTGAGTCCTTAAATGTATATTAATCATTTTAAATAGTTGTATTATAATATTAATTATATAATATTATATTATATTATATTATAATATTATAGTTGCTGGATTAAGGGACAGTAAGTGTCATGTATCTCGTCCATGTCAGGATCGGTCAGTGACTCGTAGTCTGGTGGTGGTGTTGGTGTGTGTGATCGGACTGCTGTGTTACGCCGTGGCCGGCGCTATACTACGGAAGCTGGATCAGATGGACCTGAGACGGGCCTCTGTGGTTCCGCTGTGCGGGAAGGACGGTCTGTACAAGTACGAGATCCAGGTCAAGACCGGCTGGGCCTACGGAGCAGGTGAGATCAGGAGCGTTTCGCAGATGATCAGTAGGTTAGTCCACTTAGACGGAAAGAAACCATCCGATCGTTATAAAAAGCAACCAACCACTGACTAGTTCTGCCTCATTGTGTCAAGGTACTGCATCTATTCAGGTGCGAGATTTTGCGGGCATAAAAGATCTGTTGTCTGTTATTAAAAGCGTAGTGCTGTGTAAAGCACAAGTTGCTCTCAAACCAAGCATCGTTACACCAGTTGGTGGCGACAAGTGACTGTAAAAAAGTGTATTTGTCATTGAATTATTCATTCAAGAGATTCGTTCAAAAACGCTGATTCATCCAGTAATGAAACAAGAGAAGTCTTTATGAGTGAGTCATTGAATCATTCATTCAAGAGATTCCTTCAAAAACGCTGATTCATCCAGTAATGAAACAAGAGAAGTGTTTATGAGTGAGTCATTGAATCATTCATTCAAGAGATTCATTCAAAAACGCTGATTCATCCAGTAATGAAACAAGAGAAGTCTTTATGAGTGAGTCATTGAATCATTCATTCAAGAGGTTCGTTCAAAAACGCTGATTCATCCAGTAATGAAACAAGTGAAGTCTTTATGAGTGAGTCATTGAATCATTAATTCAAGAGATTCGTTCAAAAACGCTGATTCATCCAGTAATGAAACAAGTGAAGTCTTTATGAGTGAGTCATTGAATCATTCATTCAAGAGATTCGTTCAAAAACGCTGATTCATCCAGTAATGAAACAAGAGAAGTCTTTTTGAGTGAGTCATTGAATCATTCATTCAAGAGATTCATTCAAAAACGCTGATTCATCCAGTAATGAAATAAGTGAAGTCTTTATGAGTGAGTCATTGAATCATTCATTCAAGAGATTCGTTCAAAAACGCTGATTCCTCCAGTAATGAAATAAGAGAAGTCTTCATGAGTGAGTCATTGAATCATTAATTTAAGAGATTTGTTCAAAAACGCTGATTCATCCAGTAATGAAATAAGTGAAGTCTTTATGAGTGAGTCATTGAATCATTAATTTAAGAGATTTGTTCAAAAACACTGATTCATCCAGTAATGAAATAAGTGAAGTCTTTATGAGTGAGTCATTGAATCATTCATTCAAGAGATTCGTTCAAAAACGCTGATTCATCCAGTAATGAAACAAGTGAAGTCTTTATGAGTGAGTCATTGAATCATTAATTTAAGAGATTCGTTCAAAAATGCTGATTCATCCAGTAATGAAATAAGTGAAGTCTTTATGAGTGAGTCATTGAATCATTAATTTAAGAGATTTGTTCAAAAACGCTGATTCATCCAGTAATGAAATAAGAGAAGTCTTTATGAGTGAGTCATTGAATCATTAATTTAAGAGATTTGTTCAAAAACGCTGATTCATCCAGTAATGAAATAAGTGAAGTCTTTATGAGTGAGTCATTGAATCATTAATTTAAGAGATTTGTTCAAAAACGCTGATTCATCCAGTAATGAAATAAGTGAAGTCTTTATGAGTGAGTCATTGAATCATTAATTTAAGAGATTTGTTCAAAAACGCTGATTCATCCAGTAATGAAATAAGTGAAGTCTTTATGAATGAGTCATTGAATCATTCATTCAAGAGATTCGTTCAAAAACGCTGATTCATCCAGTAATGAAACAAGTGAAGTCTTTATGAGTGAGTCATTGAATCATTAATTTAAGAGATTCGTTCAAAAATGCTGATTCATCCAGTAATGAAATAAGAGAAGTCTTTATGAGTGAGTCATTGAATTATTCATTCAAGAGATTCGTTCAAAAACGCTGATTCATCCAGTAATGAAACAAGAGAAGTCTTTATGAGTGAGTCATTGAATCATTCATTCAAGAGATTCCTTCAAAAACGCTGATTCATCCAGTAATGAAACAAGAGAAGTGTTTATGAGTGAGTCATTGAATCATTCATTCAAGAGATTCATTCAAAAACGCTGATTCATCCAGTAATGAAACAAGAGAAGTCTTTATGAGTGAGTCATTGAATCATTCATTCAAGAGGTTCGTTCAAAAACGCTGATTCATCCAGTAATGAAACAAGTGAAGTCTTTATGAGTGAGTCATTGAATCATTAATTCAAGAGATTCGTTCAAAAACGCTGATTCATCCAGTAATGAAACAAGTGAAGTCTTTATGAGTGAGTCATTGAATCATTCATTCAAGAGATTCGTTCAAAAACGCTGATTCATCCAGTAATGAAACAAGAGAAGTCTTTTTGAGTGAGTCATTGAATCATTCATTCAAGAGATTCATTCAAAAACGCTGATTCATCCAGTAATGAAATAAGTGAAGTCTTTATGAGTGAGTCATTGAATCATTCATTCAAGAGATTCGTTCAAAAACGCTGATTCCTCCAGTAATGAAATAAGAGAAGTCTTCATGAGTGAGTCATTGAATCATTAATTTAAGAGATTTGTTCAAAAACGCTGATTCATCCAGTAATGAAATAAGTGAAGTCTTTATGAGTGAGTCATTGAATCATTAATTTAAGAGATTTGTTCAAAAACACTGATTCATCCAGTAATGAAATAAGTGAAGTCTTTATGAGTGAGTCATTGAATCATTCATTCAAGAGATTCGTTCAAAAACGCTGATTCATCCAGTAATGAAACAAGTGAAGTCTTTATGAGTGAGTCATTGAATCATTAATTTAAGAGATTCGTTCAAAAATGCTGATTCATCCAGTAATGAAATAAGTGAAGTCTTTATGAGTGAGTCATTGAATCATTAATTTAAGAGATTTGTTCAAAAACGCTGATTCATCCAGTAATGAAATAAGAGAAGTCTTTATGAGTGAGTCATTGAATCATTAATTTAAGAGATTTGTTCAAAAACGCTGATTCATCCAGTAATGAAATAAGTGAAGTCTTTATGAGTGAGTCATTGAATCATTAATTTAAGAGATTTGTTCAAAAACGCTGATTCATCCAGTAATGAAATAAGTGAAGTCTTTATGAGTGAGTCATTGAATCATTAATTTAAGAGATTTGTTCAAAAACGCTGATTCATCCAGTAATGAAATAAGTGAAGTCTTTATGAATGAGTCATTGAATCATTCATTCAAGAGATTCGTTCAAAAACGCTGATTCATCCAGTAATGAAACAAGTGAAGTCTTTATGAGTGAGTCATTGAATCATTAATTTAAGAGATTCGTTCAAAAATGCTGATTCATCCAGTAATGAAATAAGAGAAGTCTTTATGAGTGAGTCATTGAATTATTCATTCAAGAGATTCGTTCAAAAACGCTGATTCATCCAGTAATGAAACAAGAGAAGTCTTTATGAGTGAGTCATTGAATCATTCATTCAAGAGATTCATTCAAAAACGCTGATTCATCCAGTAATGAAACAAGAGAAGTCTTTATGAGTGAGTCATTGAATCATTCATTCAAGAGGTTCGTTCAAAAACGCTGATTCATCCAGTAATGAAACAAGTGAAGTCTTTATGAGTGAGTCATTGAATCATTAATTCAAGAGATTCGTTCAAAAACGCTGATTCATCCAGTAATGAAACAAGTGAAGTCTTTATGAGTGAGTCATTGAATCATTCATTCAAGAGATTCGTTCAAAAACGCTGATTCATCCAGTAATGAAACAAGAGAAGTCTTTTTGAGTGAGTCATTGAATCATTCATTCAAGAGATTCATTCAAAAACGCTGATTCATCCAGTAATGAAATAAGTGAAGTCTTTATGAGTGAGTCATTGAATCATTCATTCAAGAGATTCGTTCAAAAACGCTGATTCATCCAGTAATGAAATAAGAGAAGTCTTCATGAGTGAGTCATTGAATCATTAATTTAAGAGATTTGTTCAAAAACGCTGATTCATCCAGTAATGAAATAAGTGAAGTCTTTATGAGTGAGTCATTGAATCATTAATTTAAGAGATTTGTTCAAAAACACTGATTCATCCAGTAATGAAATAAGTGAAGTCTTTATGAGTGAGTCATTGAATCATTCATTCAAGAGATTCGTTCAAAAACGCTGATTCATCCAGTAATGAAACAAGTGAAGTCTTTATGAGTGAGTCATTGAATCATTAATTTAAGAGATTCGTTCAAAAATGCTGATTCATCCAGTAATGAAATAAGTGAAGTCTTTATGAGTGAGTCATTGAATCATTAATTTAAGAGATTTGTTCAAAAACGCTGATTCATCCAGTAATGAAATAAGAGAAGTCTTTATGAGTGAGTCATTGAATCATTAATTTAAGAGATTTGTTCAAAAACGCTGATTCATCCAGTAATGAAATAAGTGAAGTCTTTATGAGTGAGTCATTGAATCATTAATTTAAGAGATTTGTTCAAAAACGCTGATTCATCCAGTAATGAAATAAGTGAAGTCTTTATGAGTGAGTCATTGAATCATTAATTTAAGAGATTTGTTCAAAAACGCTGATTCATCCAGTAATGAAATAAGTGAAGTCTTTATGAGTGAGTCATTGAATCATTCATTCAAGAGATTCGTTCAAAAACGCTGATTCATCCAGTAATGAAACAAGTGAAGTCTTTATGAGTGAGTCATTGAATCATTAATTTAAGAGATTTGTTCAAAAACGCTGATTCATCCAGTAATGAAATAAGTGAAGTCTTTATGAGTGAGTCATTGAATCATTCATTCAAGAGATTCGTTCAAAAACGCTGATTCATCCAGTAATGAAACAAGTGAAGTCTTTATGAGTGAGTCATTGAATCATTAATTTAAGAGATTCGTTCAAAAATGCTGATTCATCCAGTAATGAAATAAGAGAAGTCTTTATGAGTGAGTCATTGAATCATTAATTTAAGAGATTTGTTCAAAAACGCTGATTCATCCAGTAATGAAACAAGAGAAGTCTTTATGAGTCATTGAATCATTCATTCAAGAGATTTTTTTTCAAATAATTAATTCAGATCAATTAAACATTGTAAATAGACTGCAGCAATTAACATTTTGTCAGAACTTCTAGTAAATGACATGATATTTTGTTTAGTTTGTCTGTTCAGAATCATAGGAGAATCGACATTCTCATCTAAAACATTGATTCTCATCTAGAATCCTTCAGCTCATAGTATAGCCTTCACTGGAAGGCTGCCGGATGGCTGGAGTCTGAGATTTCAGTGTTTGATCACATCAGCATCAGCAGTGTCTTTATACCCGCTCCAGGTACCACGGCTCACGTTGGCATCAGCCTCCACGGCAGCGAGAGCCGCAGCGGACACAGACACCTGGACAGCGTCGGAGCGTTCACTCGAAACAGCCTGGACATCTTCCACATCGCCACAGACTCCAGCCTGGGCAGCGTGCTCAAGATCCGCGTCTGGCACGACAACAAAGGTACCCAAACGGACACGCAGATCTGGCATAAACAACGTTAGCCAATGTGGAACGGGCAAAACTGTACGAAAAACCTGTCTGTCTCTCAGGTCTGTCTCCAGCATGGCTGCTCCAGTATGTCCTAGTGAAGGACTTGCAGACGGGCAGCAGTTATTTCTTCCTGATTGAAGAATGGCTCTCGGTCGACAATGAGAAGACGGACGGCAGGGTAGAGATAGAGGTGGAAGCCTCCGGTAAAGCCCCGCCTCCACAGATAAAACACAGATTGTGATTGGTTGGTGCTGGAAATAAATGCATAAGATCATGGAAATTCAGAGAAGAGAATAAAGACAAAGAACAAATTATGATTTAAGTGCAAATTAAATCCTTCATATCCTTTTATTAAAATGCAGGATACAATCAGATGCATATTGTTAGCGAAAACAACTTGTTTTGCCTTGTTTTTGTCTAAATAGAAATTATCATTTCAGATTGTAAGATATTATATATATATTAATGATATGCTATACTGTATATTAATATAATATACAGCTCTGGAAAATATTAAGAGAGCACTTAACATTGAGAAATCAATGTTAAGTGGTCTCTTCATTTTTTTTCAGAGCTGTATGTGTATATTTAAATATTTTTATATTATATTATATTATATTATAATATTATATAATATTTATATTATTTATATAATTGTTTGTTATTATTATTATTTTTGCATTTATATTATTATATTATTAATATATTATATTAAATATTTTAGGGTGAAAATGGAAATTAGAGCTTTGGTAAAAAAGAAAAAAAAGGATTTTTCTATTTTATTTGAAAAACAAACGGGAATATTATGGTGGAAATGTACAAAAAAATATTACTTGAAAAAATACTACTCTTTAATCATAAAACATAATCTATTTATTTTGTCCTTTATTTGAATTGTTACGCCCAACACTGCTCAGTGAGAGAGGGCATTTAGGTAGTTAGATAACTAGTTAGTATTTCTGTTAACGGCATACTTTATGCATCATGTTCCATTAACACACGAATGATGGAGAAATGACCCACACCACAGTGTCGACCGATAAACCTGTGCTGTAACCTACGCGAAACCACAACAACTTCCTGTTGTCTGACCTCTGTATTTCCTGTGTGCAGAGGAGGCGGAGCTCCGTGACTGGCCGCGGCTGCTGTCCTGGGAGCTGCAGAGGGCGGTGTGTGAGAGTCACCTGTGGCTGTCGCTTTGGGAGCGGCCCCCGCGGAGCCCCTTCACGCGGCTGCAGCGGCTCACCTGCTGCTCGCTGCTCATGCACCTCTGCATGCTGGCTAACGCTGTGTGGTACGGCACCGTGGCCTATGCCCACAGGTGAACGCCACTGCCTTTCATGGCCATGCTTTTGTGTCATTTACTGTGCTAGTGGTCAAAAGTTTCGAATAATAAAGGTTTTTGAAAGAAGTGCCTGATGAATTGTATGAATGTGTGCCGTAGCTCTACGCCGGTGTCTCAGCTGGTCTCGGTGAATGTGGAGACTCTGTGGGCGGGGCTTGTGAGCTGTCTGCTGGTCTATCCCGTCTACCTGCTCGTCTTCTGCCTCTTCAGACTCAGCCGCAGTAAGGTGAGACGCGCACACAGAACCTGCTCTGAAGACTTCACCGCGGCAGTGTGGTAGATTAAAAAGCTTTATCTCTGTTAAGGTCTCTGTGGAGAGTCAGTGAGTGAGTGAGTCAGTGAGTGAGTGAGTCAGTGAGTCAGTGAGTGAGTGAGTCAGTGAGTGAGTGAGTCAGTGAGTGAGTGAGTCAGTGAGTGAGTGAGTCAGTCAGTCAGTGAGTGAGTGAGTCAGTGAGTGAGTCAGTGAGTGAGTCAGTGAGTGAGTCAGTGAGTGAGTCAGTGAGTGAGTCAGTGAGTGAGTCAGTGAGTGAGTCAGTGAGTGAGTGAGTCAGTCAGTGATTGAGTCAGTGAGTGAGTGAGTGATTCAGTGACTGAGTGAGTCAGTGACTGAGTGAGTCAGTGACTGAGTGAGTCAGTGACTGAGTGAGTCAGTGAGTGAGTGAGTGAGTCAGTCAGTGAGTGAGTGAGTGAGTGAGTCAGTGAGTGAGTGAGTCAGTGAGTGAGTGAGTCAGTCAGTGATTGAGTCAGTCAGTGAGTCAGTGAGTGAGTGAGTCAGTGAGTGAGTCAGTGAGTGAGTGAGTGAGTGAGTGAGTCAGTGAGTGAGTCAGTGACTGAGTCAGTGAGTGAGTGAGTGAGTGAGTCAGTGAGTGAGTGAGTGAGTCAGTGAGTGAGTCAGTGAGTGAGTGAGTGAGTGAGTCAGTGAGTGAGTGAGTCAGTGAGTGAGTGAGTCAGTGAGTGAGTGAGTCAGTGAGTCAGTGAGTGAGTGAGTGAGTGAGTCAGTGAGTGATTCAGTGACTGAGTGAGTCAGTGACTGAGTGAGTCAGTGACTGAGTGAGTCAGTGAGTGAGTGAGTCAGTCAGTGAGTGAGTGAGTCAGTGAGTGAGTGAGTGAGTGAGTCAGTGAGTCAGTGAGTGAGTGAGTGAGTGAGTGAGTCAGTGAGTGAGTGAGTGAGTCAGTGAGTGAGTGAGTCAGTCAGTCAGTGAGTGAAGTGCTCTGAAGACTTCACCGCGGCAGTGTGGTAGATTAAAAAGCTTTATCTCTGTTAAGGTCTCTGTGGAGCAGCTTCCTCCTCAGGTGGACCAGGAGTCTCTGGAGATCGATGACTTCCTGGATAACTCGTTGACAGGAAGCTCTTTTCTGATGTTGAATGGGATTCCTGGAGAGGTACGTTAGAGTTTGGCTGTAATTTCCACTGGTACACAAACATGTGAAGGCCATTATGGTAACCCATACTCTGAATTTGTCCTCTGCATGTAACCCATCCAAGTTAGTGCACAGACATTAGGAGTAGTGAGTACTGAACACACACACACATACTGCAAACCGTGGAAATGATTCCGGCTCCTTTGCTCAAGGGCACTTCAGTCATTGTCATTTCCTGCCGGTATTGAGAATCGAACCCGCAACCATTAGGCCACGACTGCCCCAAGGCACTTCACCGGTCATAATGTTATGCCTGATCGGTGTATATATAAACAATAATGTAATACTTTATGATTGAAATAACATGATTTTGGCATCTGAGATTGACTGCAGTTCAATCAGCTGAACTGAACCTCAGTCTCTGAGCAGTGTTTCTGCTAGAGAAACTTTTTTTTAAAGAGTTTTTTTTTTTATTCCAAAGGAAAATACAATATATGTATATTTATTTATTCTGAAAGAGACCCAGATGTGTTTCTCTCGTACCTTTCATGAGGTGCAAATTGAAATGCGTATCCGCCTGCGTTTGTTTGCACACAGAGAACAACCTTCACAAAGACCTTCTCATTATGTTTTTCAAAGTCATAGCTGATTTATTTCATTTCTCTCTGGTGCGCTGTGAGAACAAACGAAATGAAACGCTTAGGAAATGAATGTCTGCATCTTGAAAGGTGCTTTTTGTCGTCTTTATTGCCTTCATGCTGCAGTTTAGTTTGTCACAGACGTCTCCGAATGTCACATTTCCAGGCCGGTTTCTATTAGAATGAAAAACATGATGAAGTTTGAGTTGCAAAACTGAGACGAGAAGCTCCATTTATATTCCAGCGGTGAACTGTGAAGTACATCAGTATGAGCAAACTCTCATCCTCCTGAGTCTATTGTGTTCCTGCAGAAGAATAACTCAACATGCTCTCTCTCTCTCTCTCTCTCTCTCTCTCTCTCTCTCACTGCAGACATACTCAGAAGAGACCAACATTGACCTGCCCACTCCTTCCACTAAGAGGTAAGCGTGAGGTCACATCAGGTCAGATTATTATAGCTAACTGAAACTTAAAATAAACTTGAAATAAAGTAAACGTTAACTGCAATAAAATAAAATATCAAGAAACAAATATAAAATAAATTATATTTATATATATATATATATTATTCATAAAATATAAATAACATATAGTCAAAATATTGATAGATAATACTATGGTATATAAATAATACTAAAATAAAACTGGGGTGAAAAAATAAACAACTGGTGTTAAATAATGTATAAGTTGTGGGTTTATTTTTTATTTATATTTTTATTTTTTAACAATGTTTAATGCAGGGGTGTTTGGTAAAAATTGATCAAATAAACAGTATAACAGAAAAAACAACTGAGTGGCTAAATAAATGAATTTAATAAATGAGAATGAAATCATAAGCAAATGAAAACCGATTTAGTGAGTGGATGAATTAATGACTGCAAGGGAATCAGAGTCAATGAATGACTGAGTATTTCATTTTGAGTCAATACAAGAGACAATTAACAACGGAATCAGTGAATCAAAGAGTGAGTTAGTGAGTCAGTCAGTGATTGAGTCAGTCAGTCAGTCAGTGAGTGAGTCAGTGAGTGAGTGATTGAGTCAGTCAGTGAGTGAGTGAGTGAGTGAGTGAGTCAGTGAGTGAGTGAGTCAGTCAGTGATTGAGTCAGTCAGTCAGTCAGTGAGTGAGTCAGTGAGTGAGTGAGTCAGTGAGTGAGTGAGTGAGTGAGTCAGTGAGTGAGTGAGTCAGTGAGTGATTGAGTCAGTCAGTGAGTGAGTGAGTGAGTGAGTGAGTCAGTGAGTGAGTGAGTCAGTCAGTGATTGAGTCAGTCAGTCAGTCAGTGAGTGAGTCAGTGAGTGAGTGAGTCAGTCAGTGATTGAGTCAGTCAGTCAGTCAGTGAGTGAGTCAGTGAGTGAGTGAGTCAGTGCGTGAGTGAGTGAGTGAGTCAGTGAGTGAGTGAGTCAGTCAGTGATTGAGTCAGTCAGTGAGTGAGTGAGTGAGTCAGTGAGTGAGTCAGTGAGTGAGTCAGTGAGTGAATCAGTGAGTGAGTCAGTGAGTGAGTCAGTGAGTGAGTGAGTCAGTGAGTGAGTCAGTGAGTGAGTCAGTGAGTTAATCAGTGAGTGAGTCAGTGAGTGAGTCAGTGAGTGAGTCAGTGAGTTAATCATTGAGTGAGTCAGTGAGTGAGTGAGGCAGTGAGTGAGTCAGTGAGTCAGTGAGTGAGTGAGTCAGTCAGTGATTGAGTCAGTCAGTCAGTGAGTGAGTGAGTCAGTCAGTGATTGAGTCAGTCAGTGAGTCAGTGAGTGAGTGAGTGAGTCAGTGAGTGAGTCAGTGAGTGAGTGAGTCAGTGAGTGAGTGAGTCAGTCAGTGAGTCAGTGAGTGAGTGAGTCAGTGAGTGAGTGAGTCAGTGAGTGAGTGAGTGACTGAGTGAGTCAGTGACTGAGTGAGTCAGTGACTGAGTGAGTCAGTCAGTGAGTGAGTGAGTGAGTGAGTGAGTGAGTCAGTGAGTCAGTGAGTGAGTGAGTCAGTGAGTGAGTGAGTGAGTGAGTGAGTGAGTGAGTGAGTGAGTGAGTGAGTGAGTGAGTCAGTCAGTGAGTGAGTCAGTCAGTGAGTGAGTCAGTGAGTGAGTCAGTGAGTGAGTGAGTCAGTCAGTGATTGAGTCAGTGAGTGAGTCAGTGAGTGAGTCAGTGAGTGAGTCAGTGAGTGAGTCAGTGAGTGAGTCAGTGAGTGAGTCAGTGAGTGAGTGAGTCAGTGAGTGAGTGAGTCAGTGAGTGAGTGAGTGAGTCAGTGAGTGAGTGAGTCAGTGAGTGAGTGAGTCAGTGACTGAGTGAGTCAGTGAGTGAGTGAGTCAGTGAGTGAGTCAGTGAGTGAGTGAGTCAGTCAGTGAGTGAGTGAGTGAGTGAGTGAGTCAGTGACTGAGTGAGTCAGTGAGTGAGTGAGTCAGTGAGTGAGTGAGTGAGTGAGTGAGTGAGTGAGTGAGTGAGTGAGTCAGTGAGTCAGTGAGTGAGTGAGTCAGTCAGTGAGTGAGTGAGTGAGTGAGTCAGTGAGTGAGTGAGTCAGTCAGTGAGTGTGTGAGTGAGAGAGAAACTGAGTGAATCTCTGGCCCTGTTCTTCCGCTGCAGTCTTCAGAGGTGGAGCATTCCTGACTGTGATTGGCCGGATGTGTTGACTGATCCGTCTGTGGAGATGGGGCCGGTGTTTCCCCCTCGCCTCAAGAGAGGTCAGGGCAGCAGACATCTGGGAGTGGACATCACCTTCAGTCCTGATGAGGAGGACACCATCTTTGACAACAGCCACAGGAACAAATACTTCTCTTCTTCAGGTGACACGCTGGCCTCAATACATTTACTGTTCTCTCTTTTATGCTATAGTGTACTTGTGCATATTACTTATATACTTAGTACTTAAGCACATACTTAATGCTGGTGTCAGAAGAATAGAGCTGGTTGTTGATTGGATGCTGACTTTGATTGACAGATGAGGATCTAATCAAGCGTATTTTGGCCGATGGACAGCTGCTGTCTCAGACGGACAGTGACATGGGCGATCTGTAAGTCACACCATTTCAGCGTGTGTGGATCCTTAAAAACTATTCAAATGCCTTAAATGTAAAAAATGTAAGGTCTTGACGCGTATACAATCAAATAAATAATAAATAAATAATGCATACTTTTTGAATAAATGTTGTGTGTGTGTTTAGCTCCAGTATATTCGGTGATAAGACAGAAGTGATTCTACTGCAAAAGATGAATGAACCTATTCCATGTGCGGCCTTTAGACGAGACCCTCCCAAAACTGCCTTTACTTCACGCACAGGTACACACACACACACACACACACACACACTCACCTAAATCCACTTTACCTCAGAGAGAGAAACAAACACAGCTGAACTCCTTCATCTCTCCCTCTCTCTCCCTCTCTCTCTCTCTCTCTCTCTCTCTCTCTCTCTCTCTCTCTCTCTCTCTCTCTCTCAGTGGTGGCGGATGTGTGTAAGCCCAGACCGTTTCCTCCTTTATGTGGATTGGCTTCTCTGTGGGCCAGCTGGGTGGGGCTTATCCTGTCCACCAGCCTATCCATGTGGTTGGGGCGGAGCTTCAGTGAGGGCGTGGCTCTGATGTGGCTCATCTCCTGCATTGTCAGCTTCCTGTCATCATTCCTCATTCTCGAACCTCTGAAGGTACATACACTCACACATGAGCAGCTTACACACCTGTACATGGAGCACAATTTTGTAAACTGCATTTTCACACTCTGTCAAGCATTTGGTGTAGATCTGAGTTGATTTGACACTGAGTTTGGTTGGTGTGAAAGCTGTTTAGAAATCCCACCTATAACTAGCGAACCATCATATGCTGGATCATGTATGTTTTTGTAAGCAGGGAGAATAAAAATCGAATCAATATATGATATGTCAAATCATTTGATTAATTAGAGCTCATCTTTGTTGATGTTGGTTCAGTTTGTCAACATCGAACATCTTGATAAAGTTTGTCTTGACAAACTGTCTTTTGAAAAAAAAAGAATAATAAAGTAATTTTATAATGAATATTAATTTAAAAGTTCATATTACATGAACACATTTTGATTATTTAATTAAATGTGTTGTGTATTTTATTAATTATTTGATTATTTGTATTTATATGAATAATTATGAATATTGAAGATATTTATACCAATATTGATATCAATGTGGATATTAATAAATATGAATGTTTAATTATTTTGAGATTAATATTCTTGAATGTAAAAATTCATAAATATTAGTATTTACTCATGTTGATGAATCAAATAAACACTAAAATAATGATACTAAGACTTGTCAAAGTTTTTTTTTATAATTATTAATAGAGGTTTCTCATTCATATACATTTTAAGGTTCATATTATTAAATATTAATATTTAACAAGTTAGTAATATATTTATTAATTATAATTAAGTATATGTATAATTAAGTTTGATACTTATATTTTTGGGGGAAATTGATGATATGTATTCAAGTCAATGATGCAATGTGAAATTTGTCCTAGGAATTTGTCTTTGTTTTAGACCAAGGCTGTGTCCAAAATCGTCCTCTATACCCTTAAATGAAATCGTCCCCTATACCCTTAAACGAAATCGCCCCCTATACCCTTAAACGAAATCGCCCCCTATGCCCTTAAATGAAATCGCCCCCTATACCCTTAAACGAAATCGCCCCCTATACCCTTAAATGAAATCGCCCCCTATACCCTTAAACGAAATCGCCCCCTATACCCTTAAACGAAATCGCCCCCTATACCCTTAAACGAAATCGCCCCCTATACCCTTAAATGAAATCGTCCCCTATACCCTTAAAAGAAATCGCCCCCTATACCCTTAAACGAAATCGCCCCCTATACCCTTAAATGAAATCGCCCCCTATACCCTTAAACGAAATCGCCCCCTATACCCTTAAATGAAATCGCCCCCTATACCCTTAAACGAAATCGCCCCCTATACCCTTAAACGAAATCGCCCCCTATACCCTTAAATGAAATCGCCCCCTATACCCTTAAACGAAATCGCCCCCTATACCCTTAAACGAAATCGCCCCCTATACCCTTAACCGCTAGGAGTCTGAGCTGTTTTGGGGCCCTTTAGAAGTTTTGACATGCTCTGACATTTGTGTTTTTTTCAGTTGCTTATAAACACATTAATGGCAAAAGTGTAATTACACTGTATTCAGCACAAACTGGGCTACCAGAATATGTGAGCAACTTGTATGTACATGCTTGTATTTTTGAGAGAAAAATATTTATGCACGGATTTTGAAAAAAACAAAAAAATTGTTTTAAAATGAAGGCCTCAAAACACACAATAGATATCTGTTCCCAAGACTATTGACTCTTGTCTGTATTTGTATAGAGTTTTTTTCTTTATACTGATGTGAGAATCATTGAGCCTACTCATTCACATAAAACAATACACTGATTTAAAATTTGTAAGACAGTTTCTCTTCACAAAGCCAATAAGCGAGGAGACGTGGTATCTAATAAATAATGATGAGATAGCACCTGAGATAACAAAGGACTCGCATTAATGAGCTGCATAATGAATGAGCTTCAGGTAGGCCTATGTGACAGAGAGCAACAGAGCAAAGGAAATATATATTTTTTGTAGTTTATTTTATTTGGAATGTAATCAACAAAGGCCTATTATATTTTAAATGCTGAGAAGATTTGACTACACTGCAAAAAATGCTCTTCTTATTTGGTATTTTTTCTTGTTTCCAGTCCAAATATTTAAAATTCTTAAATCAAGATTAATTTACTTGATAAGTAAACATTCTGGGGGGAAAATCAAAATTAAGTGAGTTTTTGCTTAGTTAGTTAACTTTATTGTCCCCAATGGGAAATTCTGCCTAGGCACAGATACATTCTCTGCTACAAGAATTTATGATTAATTAAAGGTCCCGTTTTTCGTGTTTTTTTTGAAGCTTTGATTGTGTTTACAGTGTGCAATATAACATGTGTTCATGTTTCGCGTGTAAAAACACAGTATTTTTCACACAATTTACTTATCTGTATACTGCTGTTTTCACTGTCCTCAAAACGGCTTGAAAGATTTCCCTGTTCTATGAAGTCCCTCCTTCAGAAACACGTAACGAGTTCTGATTGGGCCAGCGGTTCCCGTGTTGTGATTGGACAGCAGCTTAGCGCACGCAGAGCGCACGTTACGGGAAAGGTCACGCCTCTCACCATAACGGGGATGCATGCGCTCAATGATCTCTAAGTACAGCGTCCCTGGGAAAGCCAAACAAAGGTGACTTGACTCCGGGATGAAAATAACAGCGTCTCGACGACATGGCGACAAACAAACTATACAAACGCAACCGAACGCAACACTTCCTATTCTCCACGCGGGAGCAACAAGACCACGCCCCCTTTTTCACGTATTCTTGTGGGCGGAGGTTAGTCAACAAACTGTTCTACTGACGTAATTAAAGCAGGAAATACCAGGATGTAGTCCAAACCAGCCGTTCGCTGTAGGCTTTGAAAGGGAACTTCTGTTAAATAAAATATCTCGCTTGGCATTGAACTTTGAGCTTTATAATTTTACAGGTATTATTTATGCTCTAACAGCAACATTACACACTAACTAAAGTTTGAAAAATGGGATCACGAAGAACAGGACCTTTAAACTATAATTTATGATTTATTACAACAATTGTTTTAAATAACCTTATGTGATCTCATTTGGCTTTGGATAAAAAAATCTGACAGAAAATATATTTTACAATATTCTGCATAATTATAAAAGCTTGAGTAGCATTGCATTATAAATAGAATCTATTATGAAAACACCCAACATGGTATAAATAACACAGATAAGCCATATATTGTCGCGATTGTTTGTTTATTATCTTCAAACTTGTCTATCTGCATGTTAGTCTAACATTGTTAGCGAAACTGTCACCCCCTATAACCTTAAATGAAAACGCCCCCTATAACCTTAAATGAAATCGCCCCCTATACCCTTAAATGAAATTGCGCCTATACCCTTAAATGAAATTGCGCCTATACCCTTAAATGAAATCGCGCCTATACCCTTAAATGAAATCGCCCCCTATACCCTTAAATGAAATCGCCCCTATATCCATAAACGAAATTGCCCCCTATACCCTTAAATGAAATCGCCCCTATACCCTTAAACGAAATTGCGTCCTATACCCTTAAATGAAATCGCCCCCTATACCCTTAAATGAAATCGCCCCCTATACCCTTAAATGAAATCGCCCCTATACTCTTAAATGAAATCGCCCCTATACTCTTAAATGAAATCGCCTCTATATCCATAAACGAAATTGCCCCCTATACCCTTAAATGAAATCGCCCCTATACCCTTAAATGAAATTTCCCCCTATACCCTTAAATGAAATCGCGCCCTATACCCTTAAACAAAATTGCCCCCTATACCCTTAAATGAAATCGCCCCTATACCCTAAAATGAAATCGCCCCTATACCCTTAAATGAAATCGCCCCTATACCCTTAAATGAAATTTCCCCCTATACCCTTAAATGAAATCGCGCCCTATACCCTTAAACAAAATCGCCCCCTATACCCTTAAACGAAAATGCCCCCTATACCCTTAAATGAAATCGCCCCCTATACCCTTAAATGAAATCGCCCCCTATACCCTTAAACGAAATTGCCCCCTATACCCTTAAATGAAATCGCCCCTATATCCATAAACGAAATTGCCCCTATACCCTTAAATGAAATCGCCCCTATACCCTTAAACGAAATCGCCCCCTATACCCTTAAATGAAATCGCCCCCTATACCCTTAAATGAAATCGCCCCTATACCCTTAAATGAAATCGCCCCTATACCCTTAAATGAAATTTCCCCCTATACCCTTAAATGAAATCGCGCCCTATACCCTTAAACAAAATCGCCCCCTATACCCTTAAACGAAAACGCCCCCTATACCCTTAAATGAAATCGCCCCCTATACCCTTAAATGAAATCGCCCCCTATACCCTTAAACGAAATTGCCCCCTATACCCTTAAATGAAATCGCCCCCTATACCCTTAAACGAAATTGCCCCTATACCCTTAAATGAAATCGCCCCTATACCCTTAAATGAAATCGCCCCTATACCCTTAAACGAAATCGCCCCCTATACCCTTAAATGAAATCGCCCCCTATACCCTTAAATGAAATCGCCCCTATACCCTTAAATGAAATCGCCCCTATATCCATAAACGAAATTGCCCCCTATACCCTTAAATGAAATCGCCCCTATACCCTTAAATGAAATTTCCCCCTATACCCTTAAATGAAATCGCGCCCTATACCCTTAAATGAAATCGCGCCTATACCCTTAAACAAAATCGCCCCCTATACCCTTAAACGAAAACGCCCCCTATACCCTTAAATGAAATCGCCCCCTATATCCTTAAATGAAATCGCGCCCTATACCCTTAAATGAAATCGCGCCTATCCCCTTAAACAAAATCGCCCCCTATACCCTTAAACGAAAACGCCCCCTATACCCTTAAATGAAATCGCCCCCTATACCCTTAAACGAAATCGCCCCCTATACCCTTAAATATGAGACTATTTGAGGGGACAGCCATTTGTAGAGGTGTCCGAAACCATAGTGGACGTTATCGAGTGCACTCAATACAATGCACTGCAATAACGAGTGTACAACTGATGTACGCTCAACGGCTCGAGAATACCCATAATGGCGCTCACTGCTGAAACATCCATCCATCCGTTTTCCAAACCGCTGGTCCAATGTGGGAACAACGTAATATCATAAAGATATCAATTCCTTTTTAATTGATTATTAAATGGTTTAATTAAGATTTATACATACTAGTTTTCACGACAGGGTTGACGATAAATCTTCTCATCACTCCTGGAGCTGCCAGTTTGCTGAGATTCAAATGATGATTAAAAGCAAACACACTCCTCCGCCCTTCCAGCGCACTCAGTGTCTGAATTCACACACTCGTTTTCATTCACTCCTCTAGTGGACTAATGTAGGGAGTAGTTAAGGAGGGTATAGGGGCCGATTTCGAACACAGCCCAGGAGTGAAAATGAATCCAGATTTGTTCGCTGATTCTCGTGTGTGTGTGTGTGTGTTCAGGTGTTGTTAGAGGGTGTGTATTTCTCTCTGGTGGTGGGGCGTCTGAGAGCTGAAGAGCAGGATGTGCTGGTGGACTGTCCGCGCGTGGAGCGGGTGGTTCAGCGGATCCCCCGAGTGCGGCCGCCGCAGGGCTTCGCCCTCTCACAGGCCAGAGAGGAAGCGCGTAAAGTCCGCCTGCTACACACCATGCTGAAGGTACGACAACCACAGTGCTAGAAAAGTCTGATTCAATTCCGCCAACACTGAATTATGGGGTTGCTTTCCGAGTTGATTGATTGATCATATAGTTTTCCTAGAAGCTTGGAAATCGTTCCAAAATCGCTTCGCCCATATTATAAAGCCCTCTTTGTCATGGCTGACAGCCGCCATATATGCCAGGATCCATTAACTGCCAGGTCATGTTTTCGAGATCTGCACTCTGATTGGCCGTTCTTCTCCTCATTAGACTCTCTTAGCTGTGATTGATGTGTATTTTTATGGGGTTTGACATGATTGACAGAAGTGCTTGTGAATGTGAAGCAGTGGGTGTTTGAATAATAGCGTCTTGTGCTGTGAATTGACAGGGCTTCCTGCTCTACATGCTGTTCCTGCTGGTGGTTTTACTGCTCAACTACTCCGACTCGGCCAAAGACGCCCATCGCCTGCGACTACACACTCAACTGCAGGATCATTTCCTCACAGAACACTTCAACAACATCAGCAGGTACACACACACTCACTCACTCACACACGCACACGCACGCACACACACTTGTTGGGTTTTCATGTTTTATGGGGACTTTCCATAGGCGTAATGGTTTTTATACTGTATAAACTGTATATTCCATCCCCCTACACTGCCCCGGCCCCTAAACCTACCATCACACACACACACACACACACACACACACACACACACACATACACACACACACTGCCCCTGCCCCTAAACCTACCCATCACAGGAGACATTCTGCATTTTTACATTTTCAAAAAACATCACTTAGTCTGATTTATAAGATGTCTAAAAATGTCCCCACAAGGATGAGGATTTCGGATATTGCCATCTTTGTGGGGACATTTTGTCCCCATAACGTAGGGATTACCAGTCCACACACACACACACACACACGCACACACACTCACGCACACACACACACACACTTCTGTTAATACAGATGAAGCTCAGTTAGCGTTACGCAACTTTTGTCAGACCCTGTAAGCTTTATTTTGGCCAGTCTGACATAAACACACACGTCTGACTGTAAACTTTTAAAGGGTTTAAAACTATTTTCAACTTTCTTTGACTTGACAAACGTTCTCTTCTTTCTAATAATTAATTGATGTGTAATTAATAGTTTGATTTTGATCTTGTAAAATTAATTTAAATTAATAAAAAAGATATAAATTATAAACTTTGTGTGCAAATTTTAACTTTTTGACATTTTGACAAACTTCCCTTTTCTAATACATTTTAATAAAATGTGATATTAATCAATATTTACATTTTATCAATTTTAATTAATATTTAAATTTGTATCGATTTTATTTATCGGGTTTTTTTATATTTAATATTTTTAAAATCAATATGTATTAATTATAATTAAATAATTTTGGCAAACTTCCCTTTTCTAATACATTTTTATATAATTTGATATTAATCAATATTTACATTTCATCAATTTTAATTCATATTTACATTTTTATCGATTTTATTTATCGTTTTTTTATATTTTTTAATCAATATATGTATTAATTATAATTAAATAGTTTATTGATGTTATTAATATTATTATCAGTGTTATTTGTATTATTAATTATTATGAATATTGATCATATTCAAATCAATATTGATATCAATGTTAATCAGATTAACATTTATTTATTTTTATATTAATATTTATCAATGGTAATATTCATAAATATAATAATTTAATAATATTCATAAATATTAATATTGGTCTTAATAATATTAGTATTAAAATAACAGCATTTTATGTTCATTTTCCCCTGACAAGCCGCCCTGGATACTTCTGCACAAAAGTTGTTTCAGAGGCGTTGAATATTAGAATGTTTTTTTCTTCAGGATGTCCTGCACTGATGAATCCTGATCAACAAGACACTTTTTGTGTCTTTCCGTGTTGTTTTGTTTCTCTCAGGTCAGGTCAGACTTGCGTGCGTGTGTGTGTGTGTGTGTGTGTGTGTGTGTGTGTGTGTGTGTGTGTGTGTGTGTTGATGCGTCAGATCAGAGCTGACAGTTTGTTGACGTAGTGCCTTCGACAGGTGGATTCACACCATGAGTCTCGCACACACACACACACACACACACACACACGTCTCTAACTTGTGAGATCTTCTGTCTGCAGTCGTGAGGATGTGTGGGCGTGGCTCTCAGACTCCCTGTTACCACGGTTACTGGATGGGCCGGTCCTGATGGAGAAGACGGGCAGCCTGCTGATAGGTCGACCCCGCCTCCGACAGCTCAGAGCGCAGCCAGGTGCTCCACCAGCACAGAAACATTATTTTATTTAGAAATATTTATAAATTATATAACATGTAAACTTAACTCTGGAGTTCAGGTGTTTAACTTCCAGCGCTCATCATTATTGGGAAAACCCAGAATAATTTAAGTTAAAAGTTTCGCTACACACACATTCTTAGGAAACAAATAAGAAACAGACAAACTGCTGTCGTCTAGTGACTTTTTTCCCCCTCGCTGTCTTCCAGAATGCCCCGTCAGTGGCTATTTCCCAGCATCCTTGTGGTCTGGGTGTGTCCCAGCCGGGTGGGCGGAGTCAGCCTCAGGATTGGTGCAGAACTGGAGTATCAGTACAGCTCAGAGCAGCGGGTAAGAGTCACATGATTGGTTTGTTGTTGGTTTTCCTTCTGGCCAAACTGGAAATCCCAGAATGCTTTGGACACGTCGAGTGAGCGAAACGTCAATTGTGATCAGGTCTTCTGGTTCAGAGGATGTCTTTGTTTTCACCTCTGCTCAGGAGCCTCGTCCACATGTCACTGAGATTCTCATGAAGGTTTGATGTGTGTGTGTGTGTGTGTGTGTGTGTGTGTGTGTGTGTGTGTGTGTGTGTGTGTGTGTGTGTGTGTGTGTGTGTGTGTGTGTGTGCAGTGTGTGGCACTGGGGGCAGGTGTCTGTCTATAGCAGCGCTGGATTCGTGCAGGATCTCAGCAGGAAGATGCAGGACTCCAGAGCTCTGGTCAAACAACTCAACACACACCAGTGGCTCGACCCGCTGTGAGTACACACACGGACGCACACACACATCCAGTACATACTAATCAGTTAGCAAGGAAATACAACAAAAGACAGAAGAAGAAAGAGGAAGTCATTTTGGAGGAACTTAAAATCAGTTTCATCAATCATAAGCTGTATTAATATGTATTATCAGTCATGTTGAAAATAACTTACTTTTTTCATCATTTCTAATTAACAGTCTATTAACATGTAATATTTTCAATTCTATTATTTGTTTTTAATTATAATTAATCATCCATTTTTAATTAACAGTTTATTAATAGTAAATGATTGTTATTGGTATTATTAATTATGCATTCATTATTATGCATATTGTTCATATTCAAATCAATATTGATATCAATATTTTACTTATTAATGTCAATATTCATAAATGTTTTAGAAAATGTATTTATTAATATTATTCAAGCAAAAATTGTATTACCAATTAATTACCAATTATCAATCATGTTGATGTTGAAATGAACTTTTTTCATAATTTCTAATTACCAGTCTATTAACATTTAATACTTTCAATTCGATGATGTGTTTTTATTAATCAATCAAATAATTTTCTGATTACCAAATTGACTTTTTATTACCTTTTTGTAGGAACTATGTATTATTCATACATTAAAATATCATATTATAATTTTATTTAGACATCATAACTGATTGTTTTATATAGTGATTTTTTTTTTTACAAATGTACTTATTTGTAAAACAAAATTCAGTTTAATTTTATTAATCAATTAAATAATTTTTACATTTCTAGATTATACATTTTAAAAGTATAATATTATATAATAATATATTTTATACAGTATTTCCATTTGCACTTTTTCCATAATTACATGTGTCATAATTGATTGTGTTATTTATTGATTTTGCGAATGACTATTGCATGGCACAAATGATACAGTATTTAATTTTCCATGAAATGAATGAGTGAGTGAATCAGCCAGCCCGTCCTCTGAGGGTTCATGTGTTTGTGTTCAGGACGAGGGCTCTGTTCGTGGAGTTTCCCCTCTATAACATCAACACCGATCTGTTGGCCGTCTTCTCGTTCCTGTTGGAGTTCCCTGTGTCTGAGCGCGCTCAGTTGAGTCTGGACCTCAAAACCTGCAGCCTCCACATGCTCAGTCACGGCATGGACCTGCCCCTGTTCCTCACGGTAACCGTCGACCAACCACAAAACACTGATCCCATCATTTATATCAATTCAATTGTGCTCTCTGGAGGTAGGCAGAGGTTCATGAAGTTCTCTCTTTCTATCACAGCTCCTCCTGCTGGTCTTCGTGATTTATTTCGCTGTACGCGAGGGCATGATTGTCCGGAAACAGGGGCTTGGCTACTTTCTGCGCTTGTGGAATATAGCAAGTGTTTGCAGTCTGCTGTTGGCGATTTGTGTCATCTCTCTACACCTGAGTCGCTCCGTTCTGTCCGCCCGCCAATGGGGGTCATTTCTACAACAACGGGACATGTTCACAGACTTCTTCCCTCTGGCCCAACAGAACCAGGTTTTGGCCCAACTCAGCGCGGCTCTCCTCTTCCTGCTGGTGCTCAAGGTGAGCGAATGGGAATCAAACCCATGACTTTTCACTGGTTCTTGTGGAAGCTCAAACGTGCTGGCGTGACGCAGAGGTGGACAGTAACTAAGTAAATTTACTTGAGTACTGTACTTAAGTACACTTTTTGAGTATCTGTACTTTACTTGAGTATCCTTTTTTCTGGAAACTTATTACTTTTACTTCACTACATTTGAAAGACAAATATCTTACTTTTTACTCCACTACATTTCTATCAAGGTCCTTAAAGACGAAAGTCGTTTCTGTAGCAGCTTTGAAAGTCAGTGGATGAATTTTTTCTTGTTTAAAAGTTTTTTTTTTTGTTTTTCAGACAGCCTATCAGTAATCACTCTTGTACGGTCATGTGAAGTTTCCCAACATTGAATACTGACCAGTTTATAGCAAAATGAAAGAAGATGGTTCCTCTGCACAGTGTGTGCACCCATGGCCATATTTAAAATTATTAAAAAAAAATTCAATTTTATGAAAATATTAAAGATTAGTTTAGTTGGCATACACTTGATGCATGTCTCATAAAATTTTCAAAAATGTAAATGTCTTGGAGAAAGAGAAGAGTAAACAGTTGGGAGAACATGGGATGTGTATCAGTGTATTGGATCCGTGCATTCAGCCTTAAAGTGACAGCAGCTTTGTGAAGAGCTTTGTGACTTTTATACAAGTATTTAAATGAGTTTAAGCTAGTCGTATGCTAGCATGTCGGATGGAGCATCACTGACTGGCTTAAACCACCATGATGGCATAATGTGCATTTATACAACAATAATAAAATAATGCATCGACATAAAAAAAGGAAATGTACTTTTGATACTTAAGTACTTTTAAAAACAAATACTTGTGTACTTTTACTTAAGTAAAAATCTGTTTTTAGAACTTTCACTTCTAACGGAGTAATATTTGACCAGTAGTACTTTTACTTTTACTCAAGTAATAGAGTTGTGTACTTTGTCCACCTCTGGCGTGACGTGAGAATGACATTTTTCTTGTACGTCAAGCGAGCACACTCTAGTTTCTATTTGCCAAATCTGAGTGCTCTATGTAGTTCGCTGACCCCCAAAAAAGTTACATAGTGTAGCTATAAAGTTCAGACTTGATAACTAGAGGAATGAACCATTGTGCCCTTGAGCAAGGCACTTTACTTCAGGTTATTCCAGTGGGATTGTCCTGCTGTAGGTTAGTTTGGGTCAACTAAATGAATGCAGGCGAACATCTGCAAAGTTATTAATTCCGTCCTCGTGCTCATCTCCGGCAGACGTCAGGCCAGACAACACTAAATATTTAATTCTGCAATAATTAATGGTATGAAAATACAAACCCTGTGATGCATAATGAATCATTTCTCTCTGTTTAGGCATCCCACCAGCTGCGCTTCATGAGAGAATGGGGGGTTTTCGGGAGGACGCTGAGGAGATCTTTTTGGGAGCTGCTGACGGCTGCCGTCACTCTACTCGTGTTCCTGTTGGCGTACTCGCACACTGGACACCTGGTTAGGACACGCACACACACTGCTGCACACCATCTGCACTGTGATTTATTCTACAGGGGTTGGACAATGAAACTGCAACACCTGGTTCTAGACCTCAATGATTGATTAGTATGATGACCCTTTCGCGGCCAATACAGCATCAATTCATCTTGGTAATAACAGAGACATTTCCTTCACAGAGGCCAGAGGGATTCTGAGCCATTCCTCTTCCAGATCAGTGGCCAGGTCACTGTGAGATGCTGGTGGAGGATACTTGCTCCTCGAAAATGGCTCAAAATGATTTCGATCTAGTGACTGTGCAGGCCATGGGAGATGCTCAGCTTCACTTTCATGCTCATCAAACATTCATCACCAGTCTAACTGTGTGTATTGGTGCATTATCATGCTGATACATGACACCCCCTTCAGGGTACGATGTTTGAACCATTAGGTGCACATGGTCCTCCAGAATGGTTCAGTAGAGCCCATCAAGCACAATAGGGAATGCCATGATATTGCAGCCCAAACCATCACTCATCCACCCTATGCTTCACTCAGGGCAGAAACAGTCCGGGTGTTCAGCCTCGATTCTCAACAGCGAAACTTCCACGGATGTTTCACGTTCTCCACAGCCCAATATTTACACTGTTGGCACCGATGAAACCGACTTTTGACACTGGCATGAGTGACCAAAGGTTTGGCTAAAGCGGCACAACCGTGAATATTGACTCCAGATGAACAGTTTTGGTGGAAACAGGAGAGACCAGGTGCAATTGTAATTCTGCAGTGAGTTAAGCAGCTGTGGTTTTATGTTTTTTGGATACAATCCGGGTTAGTACCTGGACATTCTGTTCAGACCGCTTCCTCTTGCGTCAACAGTTACTCCTGTTGGATGTGGTTCGTCCTACATGGAGGAATGCCTGGAAAACCATAGCTCTCGATACACCACAAAGACTTGCTGTCCTGCTCACAGATGAGCCAGCGAGACGCACACCAACAATTTGTCTCCCATTATGTTGTGTAGATTGTTGTGTAACTCAGCCTTCACACACTGCTCTTACTGGTGGAATGTGAAGTCAGTGAAGATTGGCCAGCCGGCTGCCCCAACACTATACTGGCCATTGTTTCAGTTTCTTTGTCCGACCTCTGCACATGAACACATGGCTCCTTGGTTAACACAAACCTGTCAAGAGTTTTTTCTGGGAATATCCTGGTGACCTGCGTGCATAACCAAATCTCCTGCTGATGCAAAGGAAGCAAGTATAATTAAAGACATTTATTCGATTCATAAACGACATGAGTTCATTAAAGCAGCACATCTCTTTGAAGTCACTCTACGATTTATCAGAACTGAGGGTTCATGTCTTTTAACTGTGTACATAACTGTGTGTGTGTGAGGACCTTGATGCTGGCTGAATTACACATTACAAATTTCTTTCCGAGGGAGGTAAAACTTGGTATGCTAGAGTGACCTTCAATAAAACCAGCTGCATAGACTGGGTATTATTATTAGTTGTTTAAGTCACGCGTCACTATTGCTATTACTCATACAGAGGGCATAATAGTGACCAAGCAACTGCTTAGCAACACCCTGACAACCACTCAAGAATTGCGGGTTGAGTTGTATATGCCTGTGCATAAATTTGCAAATGTGTTTGTGTATGAATCTGAACACACCACCCTTTCCTCCTTCCTGAATTATTAAATTCCAATTCCAAGAAGTTCTTGCCGGTTTACATACAGTAAATGCAAAAAATGTTGGCACAATGGTGAAGCAGATGTAAAAGGCTGTTATATTATCTCCCTCACTCACCTAGAATACTTAATGGGTCAGTTATGAACCATTATTCAGCATCTTATATCTGTTAAAAGCAGTCTGTTCTGATCAATACATCTAATAGTTATTTCAAAATCTTAAAACAAGCACTTTCTTTCTTCCCCTCTAGCTTTTCCACTCTGTGATGGAGGGCTACGGAACTGTTAGCTCTACTTGCTTGAAGTTACTAGGGTCTAGTGGGCGTGGACTGTTGTCATGGCGACCGGACAGTGGCTCCTCCCCGTGCTCCGCTTCCTGTTTCATCTTCCACATTAGCTTTACTCTACTCCGACTCGTTTTGCTGTGGCTTTTGGTGTCAGCATTGCTAAGGAACTATCGTCGGGCAAGGGCGGAACTGTACCGTCCAGCCGTTGACCTGCAGGACTATGAGATGGTGGAGTTGTTCCTGCGACGCCTCAAAATGTGGATGGGGCTCAGCCGTGCTAAAGAGGTGCGTGTACTTACACAATACCCAAGATTCCCTGAAATTTTGTATGATGCAAGTTTTTACCAATGTAGGGATGAAACGGTATGGAAATTTAACATCACGATTATAGTGACCCAAATTATCACGGTTATCAATATTATCACGGTTTTGTTCAAAAGAGATGAAAGTGTTCAAAAGAACAGATGCACACACTTAAAACATTTCAGCAAGTTTTATATTTGAAAATCAACAAACAACAAATAACTAAAGCTGCTCTATGCACTTTAAGCTAGATTCTGTGGGATTTTCTTCCTTATAATGGCCGTTGTCAATAGCAACGCATAACGCATAAATAATAATAATTTGTCGTAAATATAATCTCTAATATGATCTCTGTAAATATATTCTCAAGCAATATTCTCATCAGTGTTCAGCAATGATGCATTTAAATCAGCGTACTTTGTGTAAGAGCCCAAACAGTATCCTAGTGAAATAATGCATATCCATATTTCCATATGATTTGACAGTTTTTTATTAAATATCAAAATGTGTGCATCATACCTGACACCTAAATGATCACTTTACAGTCAGTTTTATGACTGTCATTCTCTTCAAATTCTATTGAAGTTTGAAACGTGTATAACGTTACCAATGTTGTGTGTAACTTTAGAGACGGTCCCTAAATTCGCCAGCGTTGTGCCAGTCACATCAGACGCGATGTGGTTCTGCTGTGTTTTTTTAAACCATTTTCGCTGCTGAAATAGAACAAAAACGGTCAACCACTGATGAGTGAATGTCCTGCGTACATCGCACGTTTATCTGCTTTTAGTGTAGATTTCAGCGAGTGAGAGCGGCGCGCGCTCTGAAGAAAACTCCGGCTAATCTGAACGCCTCTGATTATTAGATATCGCATTCATAAACTCAATATAAACACGTGTGAGTGGTTATAATGCGCAACGCGATTATAACAGATGGCTTTTGAGAAGACTATAATAAGTTCAACAGCCAGAGTGGCTAGTGTGCAGCCGAAATAACGTTAACTTACACCCGCAAATGGCGGTTGTTAATGTCAAGCCCTGATTATTACCCCTTAAATGCCACCCTAGTCTTGTCTGAATTTGTTCGTTCGCTTCACGTTATAATTTCCCAGACGTAGTTTTGGTATTGAGGTCAAAGTCCACTTGCCTTGCGTTCGCAGATGTTAAGTGTTTCCCCTATTACAGCGACTTTCTTCTAGCATGTTCTGCAGACAGGGTGGCCATCTTAGATTAAGTTTCCCTCAGGACTTTTGTAAAAGCCAAAATATGACCACACCTCAGATTTGGTCCTTTTAGAGTCTGAACAATCTCCAGAGTGCTGTCACTGCCTTCTTCCATTTCTTCTCATTCAGAAACAGCGGTGAGCTGCGCCAGACTGACGCTGACTGGACAAGATTTACCGCGAGTTTTCACAACCGTGATAATCACACGCGGTTTTAATGATAATTCAATTTTATACGATATTACTAACCGTCACTAAATTTTATCATGGTTTATCGTGGAATCGGTAATCGTTTCATCCCTATACCAATGTAACATTTCTGGATTTAGGTCTTGTAAGTATCTTACGTGATTATAAATGCTACATAGGTTCATAGGATCACAAAGAATGATTCTACCCGAGGGACTGTTTTTTATCCAAACCTGAATAGTTCATTTAGCCCATAGTCCCTTGATCCCTTCAGTAGATTTGTATTACTTTTAAAGCAATTTGCAAAGCAGAGAGTTTCCTCTTGAAGCACAGTGTCTTGATAAATCAGAATTAAAGATCTCAGTAACTATAGGTGTGATTAAGTGGTCAAGGCTCATGGTGAATAAATGGTTGCTGGTCAAACCCTCCAAGGAATGAGCCATTAGCTGTTACCATTGTGCTCTTGAGGGCACCTTTCCCCAGAAGATTGCCCCTAAAAAAGTGTACAGTAAGTTGCTTTGGATAATGACATAATGATAATGCCTATTACTAACTTTCTAGTACGTCTTCCAGATTGAACCTTCACCCCAGACCTTTACCTTTGTCTTGACCCTTTCTTTATCCCTTTCTTCCCTGATAGTTCCGGCACAAGGTGCGATTTGAAGGTATGGAGCTCCCGCCTTCACGTTCCTCTTCAACAAGTGACTGCAAGTCCTTGTGTCTTCCTCCTCTGGACACTCCAGAGGCTCCCCCAACTCCCGACAGTGTTGATGGAGGATCTGAGGCCTCCTGGCGGCCCACTTCCAGCAGCCCTTGCAGTTTGGCTGAAGCCCCAGGTCTGGGACTTGGCCTCACCTTAGGCCTTGGGGTTATAGTTGGAGGTCAAGGCTGGAAAGAGAGAGCTGAGATGGAGGCAACACTCCGCAGAATCCTCCCAGCTTTCGATGCTTTGCTTCTTCAGCTGGACCGGGTCACCCATGCCACAGAGGAATTGTATCGAACAGAGTGCCGCCTAGAGAGGCTGTTGAGGAAGAGTAGAGGACGGAGCAGAGGGATACGCCACCACAGAAGTCTGGAGTCTGCAGGACAGAAGAGACATAGATACAAGGGGGCAGAAAGGAAAACACAAGTGGTCGAGAGTAGCAAAAGTCCCTCGAGAACTGAAATAGGCACACCTGTGTCAGAGAGAGATCTTCACAAGAGAGACAGAAGGTCAAGGAAATCTGACAAGTTCTCACAAATCATTAGTGGCCTTCCCGCAAGCCACAACAAGGTAGACTCCAGTCCCCACAGGACCAATAGTCTCCAAAAGACTCAAGAAATTCTTCGTACCGTGATGGTAGATGTCAGCAAGACTGAGAAAAACCCTTGCAAGGTGGATTCAGGTCCCCTCAAAGCAAATCCACCTGAGGAGGACAGTAGTCCACCCAGAGTCCAAAAAACTGATAAGGCTTCTCATAAAGTAAAAGGAACCTCCAAGGTTGACCCAAACTTCCAAAGGGACTCTGAGGTTGTTGGCTGTGCCAACAAACCTGCCCCTACCCCCACCCCCGTTCCCACTCCAACATCTGCTCCCTCGACTGCTCCTGTTTCAGCCATAACTACCCCAGTACCAATCCCTCGCTCCCATGAGTGGGTTCCTCCCAGCAACAGCGAGAACCTTCCCTCCAGTGTATTCCGGCACCCCGCACACACTACTACGAATCCCACCCGCAAACGCAAGCACAAACCTCCCCCTCTTAAAAACAAGGTGCACCCCAACACAGACAGACCAATCTCAGGACACCACAAACCTTGACATCCCAAGGTTCCAACAATCAGTATGCAAGTGAAGGCAGATTTTAGGAATAGAGTCATAAGGCTTAGGGGCTGAAGCTCAAGGGTTAAAGCCTTTCGTGAGGAAATGAGGGCCTGGTGACAGCAGGTTTTGTAACCAGGCCCTCAAGAATACCAAATGCAATACTACTTTCCCAATCAAAACCAAATAA
This sequence comes from Gobio gobio, assembly GCF_949357685.1. Classification (NCBI taxonomy): domain Eukaryota; kingdom Metazoa; phylum Chordata; class Actinopteri; order Cypriniformes; family Gobionidae; genus Gobio; species Gobio gobio. The sequence goes on along the minus strand of NC_137099.1, from coordinate 56,700,246 downwards.
CAGACCATAGCCTTGAGTTCCAACCTACAAGTCTTTCGATCGGTAACACCTTACTAGAAGTCACAAGATGGAAACTAGGTGCAGGTCACCATGGTTTCTACAATCCTCAAGAAGTTCCATTTGATGCAAGTTGCCCTTTTCCGTCCCCTCTCGCAGTGACCTCAAGTCCAACCTCTTGACCCTGGTGGTCAACTGGGTTGAAACCGACAAGAGCACACCTTGTGCTGTCGCGGCAATAAAACAAACTCTTGAAAGAGACGATGAAGGACTACAACAGCATGCCTGTTGATGCAGGATGGCTTAAGCTTGATGGCACTTGTCATACAATGTTTTTAGTTACGTTTGATGAATAGTGTTCTTTTTTTGTGTTGTTGTTGTTGTTGTTGTTGAAGGAAGCTATGTTAAGGTCATGGGTGTATGTATTGCCCATTGATGCAGAATAGGCACAACTTATTCAGAAAGGGCTCACACTGACAAACTCGCGCACACACAGACATAAGACACATCTAGATTTGCAGGAACGTAAATATAGAGCTTCGAGGTACTTATGCATAGTTCATGCTTCTTAATATAAGAAAATAGACGCAAACACATATCAGAAAATACATGGACTTGTACGATTTCCCCACCTACACTTACACACTCACACTAATACTTCTGAAGAGGCCATCAGGGTGCTAAACAACTAGTAATCCTCAGGATTTCACGAATATTTCCTCCGACGTAATTGCATGCGAGCTCCATTCAGAGGTTTTTCAGAGTGAAATGGACCCAAGGGCGAGTGAGAGAAGAGTAAAACAGAAGGAAAACCGAGAGCAGGGAAAGGGATTAGTTCGATAAATTAGATAAAGGGAAATGTTAAGAGAGCATTAAGACATAGGTACGTCCCTTATTCAAGCACAACTCCCAGAATTCTCTGTATGGGGATTTGTTGTTCCAGCAGGTAAACCTTATTGTAAGTAGTTTGTTAATGAATGAAAAATCAGCTTATGAAATATGGAAGTGTTTGTTGCTGCCTTCTATGATGTTTTGAATCTAATTTAAAAAGCACTTTGTATTGATGTTATAAAATGAATGATTGTGATGGTATCGGTGTGATTTAGTTTGAAAATGTTTTGCAGAAATAATAAGCTTGGTACGAACATAAGAGATAGTTACAACAGCATTAATCTCCGTATAATTTTGCCAAAGCTTGCTACTCGAGTAACAAGAGATTAACTTCAGTTTCTTTTGTACTTAGCACTTTATTTCAATGTCAAGCTTTAGTGCTTCGCCATACTTAACTAGTGTGTAATGTTTCTTCACATACAGCTTTCCAGAACTATTCTCTTTGAGTATTATAAACAAGCTGCATCAGGATATTAATTACCATTCATTTTCATGTATTTGTTTTTATGTCTCTTGTGAAGTACTAAAACCATGTTGTTTACCGTGATGACGCTCAGGGACCCTCTTTGTAAAAACTCAAACCAGGATTTTGTTTGTTTGTTTGTTTGTTTGTATTGGCTTCAGTCAATACATGTATTAAGGTCTCATATAATGAAATTAGAGTAGTTGAGAGTGATTGGATGATGAAGTGATGCTTAAGCGTTCAAAAATATCCACTACAGGGAGTTTTGATTCTGTCAAAAGGTCACATCCACTACAGTAACGTCCTTATTCAGGCCATTCCAGATGAAGTTATGAAAGGTCATGTGTATCTGTACATATTGGTGTGCCCTGATGTAAATATTGTATTAGAGTTTGATTGCATTTTTGAAATCTCATTTGCCTTAACCGTACTGAGAGGAAATTCTGTTTTGTTTTCATTACACAAAATGGAGGACGGTATGTACACTCATTTCACAAACGCTTTGCTGCATATTTCATTTCTCCGGCGTTGACCAAAAGAAAGAAACACCCAAAAGTATGAAAATATTGCTTTTTTGTTTGTTTGTTTTTTTAACAGAACTACACACAGCACAAGTGGTCATTTTTTAAATATAATGGCTTTTTAGTAGTTCTTTGCAGGAAATTACTGCCGCTGAAATATTTCATACTTTTAGGTGTGTGTCTGGCATTTCAAGCTAGCCATATGTGCCAAAACCAACTTGCATGCAATAATTTTTTAATAATATTTTTTTGTATTAAATGCTGAAGGTAAAGTCTTGATTGCAGGTTTGCCATTGTGTGTTGTATTGTGCTGTTGTACTTGTAACTTTGTAGCACTTCGCTTTACATGCTTTTGCACTTGACAAAGTCAAATAAAGAGTCTGACAGCTGAGAGTCTCGGGTTCCTGTGGGGCTTCAATTCAAGATATTGATTTCACTTTTAAGGCTCACTTGTGCTACAAAAGAGACATTACATTGCACTTTGAGATTTCTGGGAAATCACCATTTTTCAAATAACAACTTAGCTCATCTCCAATCAATGCTATCTTTAATGCTTTTGTTTAGAACGGGGGTGTCCAGGAGGGCCACTGTCCTGCAGGGTTTAGCTCTAACGTGCCTCGACACACCAGTCTGGAAGTTTGCAGGATGCTTAATAAGACCTTGATTTGCTGGTTCAAGTGTGTTTGATTGGGGTTGGAGCTAAACTTTGCAGGACAGTGGCCCTCAAGGAGAAGCATTGGATATCCCTGGTTTAGGGTAATAGTTAAAAGGTAAACTGCAAAAACTCCAGTGTTAAATTAACTCTCCTGGGAGTATATGTGAGACCACACTCAAGAGTGTTAAAGTGTTAAAATAAGAGTGTTAAAGTAACACTGAAGCAGTGTTAAAGTTAATGAGATAATTAAGTGATTCATTTAGTGATGATTGGCCATTAGTGACGAACACCTGATGATAACAAGCAGAATCACCAAAGGAGAACGCCACAATTCACAATTCCATTATGGTGATCAGTGTTTGATTTAGTTTGGATCTTGACCCTTGACATGTAACACATTAGATTTTGTTTTGGTTGCTTTAATAGCCAGACAAGCAAAGAGTAAACGTTGATCAGGTGGTGTTAGTTATGTTTTGACATAGTCCATTAATTGAGCTGAATCATTGATTATATCCTTATATCTGAGTTACGTTTATAAGTTGTGATTCCAAGGGATAAAATCAAGCATTTTCAACTTATTCAAAAGGTTTTCTGATCAAAAAAACAACCCCAAAAAAACATTTTCACAGACATCAAGAATCAGCCTGAGAATCTCAACAATGGTGACCATCAAAAAGCATGTTGCAGTGCATTCTGGGAGCCATCAATCAAAATTCTTCCATGGCTCCCATCATTCATTGCTGCATGAATAAATTACGAGCTTTACGAGCTGTTTGTCACCATTGTTGAGATTCCTACACTGATTCTTGATTTGCATGTGCCTAAACATAATTATTATTTATTTTTTTATCAGAACAACTTTTAAGAAATCCTTAGAATTATATTGAAAATTATGGATCTTATGTCATAATCAACAAGATAAACCAAACTCCGAGACTAGGCTCTAAATGAGGTTAGTGATTCAGGTCAAGTAAGGACGATGTCAAAACATAGCAATTACAATTAAATTAAATTAAATTACCACACGACCTTGGTTTTTGTCTAACAAACCCCCCCCCCAAAAAAACAGGTAATTCAGCCGTAGGTGGTTGGAGAAAAAAACACATTCTGATTCGGACGGCAATAAAATCCCAGACTAGCCCCCCTGTCAATGATGAAAATACCTTGAGAAACTTTCCAACAAAGCACATATTAAACAAGTAAAATCATTTTTGCACAATCACAGGACAAAAAACTAAAACAAAAAAAGCAACCAGATATTAATCATGGTACATGAAAGATCTCATATTTCTTCACAAAAGTAAATTTTCTATTATCAATTATTCTTAGTGATTTGATTCAATATTCTACAT
>NC_137099.1:56686367-56688867 GCF_949357685.1 Gobio gobio | reverse complement strand
AGTAAAAGGTATAATAAGCTATACATGAAATAAAGCAAACAATTCAAAGTCAGTGCTAGTTGGCTACAACGGTAACGTAAAGTTAAATAACCTAAAAATAAAAAAAGTAATGAAACTTCACTTTGCCCTCAGCCTAAACGATTTGCCAGGGAACAAATTATAGATCCATGAGACCAAAGATTGGCCGTTACATCTACACAAGACGATTTATAGCTCGACGATTACGATTACGTAATCGAAACCAAGACGATTACACCACAGGACATCAGAGCCAGCGGCAGACGGCAGAAGGACTGGCCGAGGAAAGGCTGCTCTCGCCGGGGTTAATGAGCGCTGCTGATCCACTGGAGCTCACAACTCCGAAAACGCCAGATCAAATGTTCAAATAGGCTCTTTTTATAAATAAACCACAGATTTGAGCTTTAAACAACTACATTATCGCCTGAAAAAGTCTATGTTTTGTCACACATTAACAGTAGATTTGAACCAAAAATACGTGTAAACACAGCCCATGTCAGCCATTTCTCAACGAGACGAGCCGCTGGCAGAAGCCCCTCCCACGACGCGAATTTGCGTCTGTTGTGAAGTGAATGTCACGCGCGAATGAAGCGAATTTCACGCATGAATGAAGCGAATTTCACGCGAATGAAGCGAGTAAACTCAAAATGTTCAAGCGTCCAACTTTGCGCAAATTATTCGCGTCCGGTGTGAACGCTACATTAGACAGTAAGCTTTTCTTTGACTGTTTGCGTTTTTAAGACCGTAGTTCTTGGCACACTCGTTTTGGCACCACCTATTGTTGCGGTGTATTATTGACATGGTCTAGACCCTGAATATAAGACGAACCCATTTTTTCAGATGTATTTCTAAGAAAAGAAAACATCATTTTATAGTCGGAACAATATGCTACATTAAAAATCAAGTACTTTTTTTTTTAAATTTGACTGGAGTAATATTCTATTAGGCTATCTGTATTTGTACTCAAGTATTTGATTTGTGTACAACAGAGTTTGACATAATTGTGTGTGCTTTTGACCATTCAAGCACAATAAACTGTGAAAGAAGTAGTGAATTCGGGATTGGGATCATAGACTGTAAAAAAATATGGACGTAGTGTCCGTGACGTCACCCATAGGATTCTGAAGAGCAGTTTTGAAGCGTAAAGTCGGTTCGAGCTGGCCGTTGCCATCTTGTCAGCGCGTCATCACGCGTCACTCCCGGATAACAGAAAATGGGCAAAGAGGCGGGACGTGGGCGGAGCTGAGGTGACGTGATGACTGACAGACAGCAGATAAACGGCTATCCACCTGTCACTCAACGTGGCCACGCCCTTAATTATGCAGAACTTTAAGGCTTTATATATAGTAAACGAATGAGTTAAACAATAATTCACCCCCTCACAGTTGTCATGAAGGGCAACATTAGCTATATAGACCAAAACCACAATTTGTCAGACTGTAAACATGTGTTTTTCTGCTGTAAAGTTGGGCATTTTAACATGAGCTCAATGAGATTCTGCTCCTTCTGGAGTCTGTCTCTAGTGGCCAGTCGATGAACTGCAGTTTAAGTCACTTCCGTATTGGCTTCAAGAAAAACTGTGGGAGGTTGCCGCTTGATTGGGATAGGAAATTATTTTAAAAAAAAATTCTCTCTATCAAGATTTGTGAAAAACAAGAAAAAAAAACTAAGTATGAAAAACATTGAGAAAGGAAGCCGAGGAGACTCACGTTGGCGTGCAGTGCCATCTGTCTCACGAGCAGCGGAAGGTTGCGGTCAGAAACGATCTTTGCCACACTGGTGTCGACCAAACCCTCCAGATCTGAGAGAGAACGAGGAGTCACAGAATAACACATACATGCAGTCACTTCTGCTTCTCTATAATACTAATATCTGAATGAAAGCGAGTTATTTCCACCTTTCCGACACTGCAGCGTGACCAGGTTGCTCTCATAGTCCAGTGGCTTTATGAGCACCTCCACAAAGTTGAACTGGCCCTGTCAACATCAACACACAAAACATCATATTTGATATACGGCTCAGTAGGAAAGAATGAGGCAAAACCAGTAATGAAGTGTAAACGGACTCTCTCACACACCTTGATGGTGCCCAGTTTGTACTCCTCCCCGGAGTCGTTGTAAACCACCACCACAAAGTCGTTGCCGATGTGGCGTTTCTTATTGCAGCAGCCCTTGTCGCTCTCGCGGTTCGGCATGAGAGTGGCGATATGGAAGATGGCTGCGGAGGGAAGAAAGCGGCTGCTTTAGTCAGACGCGGCGGCTTTCACCTGGTGCTCAGCGCTCTCTTTATGAACAATTAAGTGTCCTCAGACGCCTCACATAATGAGCTCAATATACTCAGAGATGGATCACAAACACTCAGTGACTGAAGTGGATAAAGTCTCTTCACCATACTTGAGTTCATGAAAGGGTTGCCTGGAGTTTTCGAAATGTTGGGTTTTTTCAAGGAACTTAATAATAATTATTAATAATAATAGTAATAG
>NC_137099.1:56678867-56681367 GCF_949357685.1 Gobio gobio | reverse complement strand
AAAATAAATCCTGCCTTGACAATAATCAAGTGGAAAACATGCTGCTCTGCTAACAATATGGAAAGACATGGTTAGGATGTGCAACCAACTAACCGCAGAAGCATTGAACCAATGATATAATATATGCATATATATATATATACTTTAAATACATGTCTGTCTGTCTGTCTGTCTGTCTATCTATCTATCCATCCATCCTGTCTGTCTGTCTGTCTGTCTATTTATCCACCCTGTCTTTCTGTCTATTTATCCACCCTGTCTTTCTGTCTATTTATCCACCCTGTCTGTCTGTCTATTTATCCATCCTGTCTGTCTGTCTATCTATCCATCCTGTCTGTCTGTCTATTTATCCATCCTGTCTGTCTGTCTATTTATCCACCCTGTCTGTCTGTCTATTTATCCATCCTGTCTGTCTGTCTTTCTGTCTATTTATCCACCCTGTCTGTCTGTCTATTTATCCATCCTGTCTGTCTGTCTTTCTGTCTATTTATCCACCCTGTCTTTCTGTCTATTTATCCACCCTGTCTGTCTGTCTATTTATCCATCCTGTCTGTCTGTCTATCTATCCATCCTGTCTGTCTGTCTATTTATCCATCCTGTCTGTCTGTCTATTTATCCATCCTGTCTGTCTGTCTATTTATCCATCCTGTCTTTCTGTCTATTTATCCATCCCGTCTTTCTGTCTATTTATCCATCCTGTCTGTCTGTCTGTCTGTCTGTCTGTCTGTCTGTCTGTCTGTCTGTCTGTCTGTCTGTCTGTCTGTCTGTCTGTCTATCTATCTATCTATCTATCTATCTATCCTGTCTGTCTGTCTATTTATCCATCCTGTCTTTCTGTCTATTTATCCATTCTGTCTGTCTGTCTGTCTGTCTGTCTGTCTGTCTGTCTGTCTGTCTGTCTGTCTGTCTGTCTGTCTGTCTGTCTGTCTGTCTGTCTATCTATCTATCCATCCTGTCTGTCTGTCTGTCTATTTATTCATCCTGTCTTTCTGTCTATGTATCCATCCTGTCTTTCTGTCTATTTATCCATCCTGTCTGTCTGTCTGTCTGTCTGTCTGTCTGTCTGTCTGTCTATCTATCTATCTATCTATCTATCTATCCATCCTGTCTGTCTGTCTGTCTGTCTGTCTATTTATCCATCCTGTCTTTCTGTCTATCAATCTATCTTTTCCTGTCTGTCTGTCTATCAATCTATCTTTTCCTGTCAGTCTCTCCGTCCGTCCGTCTATCTATTTATCCTGTTTGTCTGTCTATCTATCTATCTGTCTGTATATCTATCGTTCTGTCTATCTGTCTGTCTATCTATCTGTCTGTCTATCTATCGTTCTGTCTATCTATCTGTCTGTCTGTCTGTCTATCTATCGTTCTGTCTATCTATCATTCTGTCTACCCTGTCTGTCTATCTGTTTATCATTCTGTCTATCGTTCTGTCTATCTATCTATCGTTCTGTCTATCTATCTATCATTCTGTCTATCCTGTCTGTCTGTCTGTCTATCTATCGTTCTGTCTATCTGTCTGTCTGTCTATCTATCGTTCTGTCTATCTGTCTGTCTGTCTGTCTATCTATCTATCATTCTGTCTATCTATCTATCGTTCTGTCTATCCTGTCTGTCTACCCTGTCTATCAATATCTATCTAACCATCTATCTGTCTGTCTGTCTGTCTACCTACCTATCTAGTCTATTCTGTCTGTCTGTCTGTCTGTCTGTCTGTCTGTCTGTCTGTCTATCTATCTATCAGTCTGTCTATCCTGTCTGTCTATCTGTCTGCCTGTCTATCCATGTCTGTCTGTCTGTCTGTCTGTCTATCTAACCATCTATCTATCATTCTGTCTATCTGTCAGTCTGTCTGTCCTGTCTGTTTGTCCGTCTATCTATCTATCTAGTCTATTCTGTCTGTCTGTCTATCCTGTCTGTCTGTCTATCCTGTCTGTCTGTCTATCCATCTATCGTTCTGTCTGTCTGTCTTTCTATCTATCTATCTGTCTGTCTGCCTGTCTATCCATGTCTGTCTGTCTGTCTGTCTGTCTGTCTGTCTATCTATCTGTCTGTATATCTATCGTTCTGTCTATCTGTCTGTCTGTATATCTACCGTTCTGTCTATCTGTCTGTCTGTCTATCTATCGTTCTGTCTATCTGTCTGTCTGACTGTCTATCTATCGTTCTGTCTATCTATCGTTCTGTCTATCCTGCCTGTCTATCTGTCTATTGTTCTGTCTACCTGTCTGTCTATCAATATCTATCTAACCATCTATCTATCATTCTATCTATTCTGTCTGTCTGCCTGTCTATCCATGTCTGCCTGTCTGTCTGTCTGTCTATCTATCCTGTCTATCCTGTCTGTCTATCTATCTATCGTTCTGTAAATCTATCGTTCGGTCTATGGGAATGATTAAAATCATGCGCTATCCCGCGTGGAAATTCAGGCCCTGTAGAGAGCCGTACACACTCGTTTTATGTGTATTTGGCGCCACCTATTGTTGCTGGTGTATTGACGTAA
>NC_137099.1:56581367-56673867 GCF_949357685.1 Gobio gobio | reverse complement strand
CACATACACACATCAGATATATATATCTACCTGCCCAGGAAATACTCCTGTGAAACCTGCCGGGCGTATCAGGGGAGCAGAGAGAGCCGAGCGCGCCCACTGCATCGACAAACCCCGCACACACACACACACAGATAGACAGAAACCAACACAGGGCAACCCATCAACATCGACAACATGGACCCAGAGGACAGAACAAAACAACAGTCAAGGAGTTTCAGGCTCAGAGAGTGGCAGTTGGGGTCAGAATTATTGGCACCCCTGGTGAATATGAGCAAATATGGCAGTAAAAATAAGTCTGCAATGTTTCTCCTTTTGATCTTTTATATAAAAATGCGCAAAAATCGAACCTTTCATTGAAGTAAAAGATTTGAAAGTAGACATTATGAAATAAATGCTTTTCTACAAAACACATTGGCCATAGTTATTGGCACCCTTTTATTAAAGGGTTAGTTCACCCAAAAATGAAAATTCTGTCATTAATTACTCACCCTTATGTCGTTCAACACCCGTAAGACCTCCGTTCATCTTCAGAACACAAATTAAGATATATTTGTTGAAAGCTGATGGCTGAGAAAGGCTTCAGATAGGCCTCCATTGGCATTCAGTACATTGACACTCCCAAGACCCATAAAAGGCACTTAAAACGTCGTTACAAAGTCCATCTCACCACAGTGACTCAACAATAATCTTACGATGCGACGACAATAGTTTTTGTGCGCAACTTTATTCAACGACTTTATTCAACCTCTTCTTGTCTTCCGTGTGTGCCTCCACGACGCATGCGCGAGAATATGACGCAGATCCGGCGTTCGGGAAACCATGAAATGCACACTTTAACCCCATTTTGAGAACTACGCCGAGACCTAAAGCACGATCAATGTAGAATCCAACAGCTTAGACACGCGCGTCTTCCTCTGCTTGTAAACAAATCGCTTCTGGGTCATGTGTCCGAACGCCGGATCTGCGTCATATTCTCGTGCATGTGTCGTGGAGGCACACACGGAAGTCGAGAACAAGTTGGATAAAGGTGTTATTTTGATTTTTTTTTGCGCACAAAAACTATTGTCGCCGCATCGTAAGATTATTGTAGAGTCACTGTGGTGAGATGGACTTTGTAACGATGTTTTAAGTGCCTTTTATGGCTCTTGGGAGTGTAAATGTACTGAATGCCAATGGAGGCCTATCTGAAGCCTTTCTCAGCATCAGCTTTACACTAAAATATCTTCATTTGTGTCTGAAGATGAACAGAGGTCTTACGGGTGTCGAACGACATGAGGGTGAGTAATTAATGACAGAATTTTCATTTCTGGGTGAACTAACCCTTTAAATACTTTTTTGCAACGTCCTTTTCCCAAGATAACAGCTCTGAGTCTTCTCCTATAATGCCTGATGAGTTTGGAGAACACCCGAGATCATTCCTCCGTACAGAATCTCTCCAGATCCTTCAGATTCTCTTCACCCCACTCATTCTCTATAGGGCTCAGGTCAGGGGACTGGGACAGTCATGGCAGAAGCTTTTTGTTGTGCTCAGTGACACATTTGTGTGTTGTTTTGGATCGTTGTCCTGATGTAAGATCCAACCACGGCCCATTATCAGATTTCTAGCAGAGGCCGTCAGGTTTTGATTTTTATCTGCTGGTATTTGCTAGAATCCATGATGAATCTGAACAAGATGTCCAGGAACTCCAGCAAAAAAACAAACAGGGACACAACATTAAAGATCCAGCGGTATATCCTTTTCATCCCTGTTTGCACCAAACACATCTGGTGGGTTTTCTGCCAAAAAGCTCTTTTTATAGTTTCATCTGACCACAGAACCAGGTCCCTTTTGAATTTCCAGTCGTGTCTGACAACTGAATATGCTGGAGTTTGTTTTTGGGTGAGCGAGGAAGATTCTTCTTGAAACCCTCCCAAACAACATGTGGTGATGTAGGGGTTGTTCGATTTTTTAAAGGCTTTCTGACCCCAAGACTCAACTAATCTCTGCAGTTCTCCAGCTGTGACCGTTGGAGAGTCTTTGTCCACTCAAACTCTCAACTCGAGGGCGATATAGACGCACGTCCTCTTCCAGGCAGATTCAGAACATCTTTAGTTGATTGGAACTTCTTAATTATTGCCCTGGTGGTGGGAATGGGGATTTTCAAAGCTGTAGCTGTTTTCCTACAGCCACTTTCTATTTTGTGGAGCTCAACCCTCTTCTGCTGCACATCAGAACTATATTATGTGGTTTTACTCATTCTGATGGATGATTAAGGGAAGTTTGTGTTTCCTCATTTCATACTCCTGTGAAATAAGAAGTCATAGCAGGACACTTTCTTGCTCAGTCACCCTGGTGTGCTAAAAAAATTCAATATTAATGGGAATATACTTGAGAGATATTTTACTCGTAAAAATTTTTAGGGACAATGTGTTTTGGAGAAAAGCATTTATTTTATAATGTGATTTATAAAATCACTACTTTCAATTCTTTTACTTCAATGAAAGGTGAGGTTTTTGCGCATTTTTAAATAAAAGATCAAAAGGATTTATTTTTTACAGCCTTATTTGATCATATTCACCAGGGGTGCCAATAATTCTGACCACAACTGTATGTCAGGCGGCCCACTGTAAACAGCATGACAGAAGGTCTGGATGACAAACGCCTTCTCATTTCTCATCACGCAACAAGATCACAAGAGCAACATTAAGAGGAATAAATCACTGAAACACTTGAGATTCAGCGAAAACACGTTTGAACAGGAACATTCACATAAAACCGTAAGAGCTTGACAAATGGATGCAAATAAATAAATGAATAAAAATAAATAAATGAATAAATGAATAAACAATTAAATCAACAAATAAATAAACCAACAAAATAATTCACAAACAAATGTGTTTGGAATGCGATGGAAAACTAGCCTACTGCTCACTGCATGCTGTGCACTAGTTTTTCAAATTAAAATGAATACAAATGCTCACAAAATTCAAGATATTGTTGCAAAAAAAGTACATGTATGAGATCTGGATTCTTATATTAATCACATGTGATAATTAAGCAATATCACAAGAGCAAAAGAGCTGTTTTTGAGCATGACTGCACACATGATTTTGCTTTTATACACACATTCAAAAAAAATTTTTTTAACATTATTCTCAACATTTATGCATTTGTAATTTGCCAATTCAGATGCATCTTCTGTACCCCCTCTGCAGTGCAAAGATCAATTTAGTTGTTAATGATTTCATTTGATTGGTAAGAGCTCTATATAGCATGAGCAATAAGTTGCTGAGTGCAGTTCACTTAACGGCCACCGGTGTCGCTAATAACAAGGCTTTCTGAATTCTACATATAGCCCCTTTAAACAGCACTATTGACCTATCGGTAAGCCCCTCCCCTCGAACGCAGATGAGCCAATGGCAGTTGAGTATCAGTTGGGACCGGAACTCGGACATCTTTAGGTTTCAGCGCCATAGAGAAACATTGGAAAATCCGATACTCTCATTGGTTTGATGGTGTTTATGCTACAAAAATGGTAAAACGATGTGCCTGGGGTCCTGTAACACTGATTCCAGGGATCCTGAGAGGATTTTCTGGCTGTTATACTCTCAGGAGTTTAAATGTTTAAGGTCTGCATTATCTGTCTTACTAAGGAGGGACTCCTATTTTGATGGGTATTATAGTCTACAAGTAGGGAAAGGGAGAGCTTGCAGTTTATCAGAGTTGTTTTGTTTACAGTTTATTAGCACCCCCGAAAAGGTATAAGGTCTGTATGTGTTTGTTTACTGTGAGTTGTATGAGTGTTTTTGTGTCATTTGCTGTGTATGTTAATGATAATGCAGCGGAGAGAGAGAGTTTGTGAATGAGATGTTAATGTGCACTTCTTATGCTTTGTTTGTTCAGCTCTTACGGTGTTTTTTTTGGAGTGAAAAAAGACGCAATAAACTTCATAAAGTTTGGCCATCATTCCGATGGGGTGTACGCTACATTCTGTGTCCAAAAACAACTTGGCACAAGGTTTTCACACTGACAGCTGTCATTGTAAGACAGTTAGCAACTCTGTTTGCTTGTCCGAGTTAGCAACAGTAACTAAGGGGGACGGGGCTTACCGATAGGTCAATTATTGTGGTTCTCTCAAATAACTGAATAACTAAGGCCTAGTCCACACGTACACGGGTATTTTTATAACTGGAGTTTTTCCTCCGTTTTAAAAAACAATCCACACAAGCACGGTTTAAAAAAAATCTCCGTCCACATGAAACCGCGCTATGATTGGCTGCCTGATTTCCACATGGGTCCCATCCACGGCACTGATGCACTGAGGGATGCCATGTGCTCAGTGAAACCCTTCTACAAGTTCCTTTACTTTGGACTCAGTGACAGGTAACTGTATATACACAGGGGCAGGGCCCAAGTGGACTGAAGCTTCACATACTTGCCTTACTATGTTGTATTATTGCATTCTGGCTCCTCTGTTCTGCAATACAATGAGATAACGGTGTACATGTGATAAGCACTGTTAGCAGAGTTATTAAAAGCTACGTTCGCCATTGCATAGACTCCACTCATGTAAACAAAAGTGATAACGGCGCACAAACTGATGTCAAACAAAGGAGAGAATGGCGCACATTTCAACTTAACAAGCCGAAATCTCCGGTTTCACCATCTACACGACAACGCTGCAACCGGATTTTCAAAAAAATCTTCACCCTGGCCGGAGTTTTCAAAACAGTCCGGTTTCAGTAACCGGATACTGCGTTTGCGTGTGGACGAACAGCCAAACCGCGTAGAAAAAGCTGCAGTTTTGAAAATACTCGTGTTCGTGTGGACAGGGCCTAAGATTGCTCAATAATCGTGACAGGTCACAGTAGTATGATAGTACGCTATTCTGAAACAGCTTATCACACTTTCTTAAAATACCGGAGTATCTGATTTCACAGCTAGTAAAATATCTACTCTTTGAGCTCCATTTCAGCTCTGTAAAAACAGACAGCGGAGTTGTGCGGCTCACCGGTGTTGGAGCGCTGGATGGGACAGGGCTTCCCCTGCGGCTGGGGCCCGTCACTGGGGGCAACAGGGGCATCGCCCTGGGGTTCCTTCACCCCGTCCATGGCCATCAGCACGCTGGAGAGCTCCTGCAGCGGCAGGTTCCCCAGTTCAGAGGAGAAGGGGCTCGGCGGGTTCTCCAGACACATCAGCCAGCTGGTGTTACCTGAGCAGAGACAACAAATGATTTCAATGCCAGTCATATAAATGCCAATTGGACAGTACCTTTAAGGCTGTCACTTGGTTTCGCTTGGTTCATTCAGTGACTGTCAAACATCTTCCAACTACTTTTAGATCAATGGAATATATACTTTAAGAAACCATTTCTTTAGTTGTTGTAACTTCACATGATGACATTACAGTTGTAATAAAATATAACATTTAGAGCTTGTGAAAATAGACTTAAGGCTGGTATCTCTGCGATAATTTATTGTATTTTGACCAAACTTGATACAGATCATCACAAGCATGACCTGAGGCTACATGCTGCGTTTCGGCGCAGCGCCACCTACTGGTCCGGAGACACGACAAATGGCTATTTTTGCTTATAACTTCTGAACGGCTTGCCCTAAAAGTGGTCTCGTTGGATTCAGGGCGGCATGTTGAGTTCTCCATATCGGACATTTTGAATTTTGTTGTAAAATGCTGTATTTCATGAACGCATTAATGTATCGTTACGGAACTCGGTATGGGTCATGGGCACAATGCCCTGAAGGAGCCTGAGAAGTCAGCGCCACCTAGTGGTAAAACCAAATATTCACATGCTTATAACTTTGGATTTGGTTGACTTATTTTCTAATGTCAGCTCATTAGACTCCTGAATCCTTCCTGAGTCCACTGATACCAGACATGCTAGGTTTTGCCTTATGGTTTGTTCAACGTTGTGATTTAGCATTTAAACGACTTTCGTGAATATCTTCGAAACCGCTAGTCCGATCAAGACGAAACCACCGTAGGAAAATCGGAATCATAGCAGGTTACAGTCGTTGGGCAGTCGTGGCCTAATGGTTACAGATTCGAACTTATAATCGGAAAGTTGCGGGTTCGAGTCTCAGGAATTTTCGGTGGGGGGAGTGAATAACCTGCGCCCTCTTCCACCCTCAATACAACGACTGAGGTGAGACCCTTGAGCAAGGCACTGAACCCCCAACTGCTCCCTGAGAACCGCAGCAATATGCCCACTGCTCTGGGTGTGTGTTCCCTAATGTGTGTGCACTTGGATGGGTTAAATGCATAACCCATATTTGGCCACACTACACTTTACACTTCACAGGCCAGATGTCAAAATTTTGGTAGTAAGTGACAAAAAAAATGCAATCAAAGTCAGGTATGGGTTATTTTTTATATGCTCAAATACAAATGTCTATAACTCCTAAACTAAATTAGATATATTTACCAAATTTGACACACTTATGTATGGGGGCACACTGAGGACACACAAAAAATGGTGAGACTTTTAATTAAACAAAACAGGAAATTGCCTCTCCAAATGTCTTTACTCATTTTTGCAGTTGGTCTGCTGCTAGCTTCCTTGTTTGCTTCTGTTGTGCTAGGCCCCAATAATTGCTGCCTGTAGTGATATTTTTTATATAAATTTACATTTATAAAAAAAAGAAACATTTTATTTTACCATATTTTTATTTCACAATTACTACTAGTTTATTTGCACTATTATATTTCTTTACTACTACAGAATTTCTCATTATATAAACTAAACTAAACACTGACAGAGTGTAAAAGCAAGATCGGAAGGTTAAAAAAATAAGAAAACACTGAAAGTAAAACGCATAAAAGCTGTTGAGAGTGCAGCAAGAGCCCTATAAAAGCGAGACTTGTGAAAGGAAGAGACAAAAAGTGACAGACACACAGAGAAAGGAACAAATCCACAATAGCAATGCTTTGAAATCCTCAGGAGTCTTATTGAAGAAGCATCACGTCATGTGTTATTCTTCAAGAAGCAAAGCATTCAAGGGCACGTCGTAATTAGTGCAAAAATATAAAACTTAGCACAATGCTCCCGAGCTATTCTTCATTTAGATGTGGGCGGAGGAGAGCAGCATGAGGAAAATCAGGCCCGTGGGCACGGCAAGGTGTGAGTCAAACTATTATGAAACTTTCAAAATGGCATGGCGGCCCCTGCGGGCCACATGTGCGCTCATGCGCCGCTGAAACGCCCTTGGAATGGAGTTATTATGATTTAATTTTAGTGCTGTGCACAAATGTGTCATAACTGAGAGCAAGTGGGCGATAATTACGGCCCGGGCCAAGGTGAAAGCACACGCTTGATATTTTCGGCGTCTGTGATACCTGAGGGTCTGCGGATGAAGATCTCGGCCCAGCCCTGCGTCAACATGGGCACAAACTCCGCCAGGCTGGACTTGTCTTTGAACGGCGGCGAGGAGTGGGAGGTGGAGGGTGGTGGGTGGTCCTCGACTGCCCTCTGGGACCCCAGGACATCCAGCGGGGGGCCGGGCAGAGGCAGGGGGCCGCTGTACTCCCCCTCTGGAGACGCCACCAGGGGACTCAGACTGTGAGCTGGACCGGCCCGCAGAGCGTGACCACCTAGAGAGAGAGAAATCAAAGAATGAGTTGAATGATAATGCCAATCTAGATTTGACTACCTATACTAATAGAGCTAGTAGGGATGAAACGGTATGGAAATTTAACATCACGATTATAGTGACCCAAATTATCACGGTTATCAATATTATCACGGTTTTGTTAAAACGAGATGAAAGTATTCAAAAAGAACAGATGCACACACTTAAAAAATTTCAACAAGTTTTATATTTGAAATTCAACAAACAACAAATAACTAAAGCAGCTCTATGCACTTTTTTAAGCTTGATTCTGTGGGATTTCCTTCCTTAATGACCGTCGTCAATAGCAACGCATAATGCCTAAATAATAATAATTTGTCGTAAATATAATCTCTAATATTATCTCTGTAAATATATTCTCAAGCAATATTCGCATCAGTGTTCAGCAATGATGCATTTAAATCTAGCATGTTTTGTGTTAGAGCCCAAACAGTATCCTAGTGAAATAATGCATATCCATATTTCCATATGATTTGACAGTTTATTTTATTAAATATCAAAATGTGTGCATCATACCTGACACCTAAATGATCACTTTACAGTCAGTTTTATGACTGTCCTTCTCTTCAAATGATATTGAAGTTTGAAACGTGCATAACGTTACCAATGTTGTGTGTAACTTTAAAGACGGTCCCTAAATTCGCAAGCGTTATGCCAGTCATATCAGATGCGCTGTGGTTCTGCTGTGTGTTTTAAAACTATTTCGCTGCTGAAATAGAACAAAAACAGTCCAACACAGTATGATGAGTGAATCTCCTGCATACAGCACATGTTTATCTCTGCTTTGAGTGTAGATTTCAGCGAGTGAGCGCGGCGCGCGCTCTGAACGCCTCTGATTATGAGACATTGCATTCATAAACTCAATAAACACGTGTGAGTGGTTATAATGCGCAACGCGATTATAACAGACGGCTTTTGAGAAGACTAAGTTCAACAGCCAAAGTGACTAGTGTGCAGCAGAAATAACGTTATAGGCTACCCGCAAATGGCGGTTGTTAATGTCAAGCCCTGAATTTTATCCCAAATGTCACCCTAGTCTTGTCTGAATTTGTTCGTTCGCTTCACGTTATAATTTGCCAGACGTAGTTTTGGTATTGAGGTCAAAGTCCACTTGCCTTGCGTTCGTAGTTTTGAAGTGTTCCCCCTATTACAGCGACTTTCTTCTGGCATGTTCTGCAGACAGGGTGACCATCTTAGATTAAGTTTCCCTCAGGACTTTTGTAAAAGCCAAAATATGACCACACCTCAGATTTGGTCCTTTTAGAGGCTGAACAATCTCCAGAGTGCTGTCACTGCCTTCTGCCATTTCTTCTCATTCAGAAACAGCGGTGCGCTGCAGCCAGACTGACGCTGACAAGATTTACCGCGAGTTTTCACAATCGTGATAATCACACGCGGTTTTAATGACAATTAAATTTTATACGATATTACTAACCGTCACAAAATTTTATCGTGGTTTATCGTGAAACCGGTAATCGTTTCATCCCTAAGAGCTAGTATATACTCCTACTACTAGTGTACCAAAGAAGATATTTTGAAGACTGCTGGTAACCAAACAGTTGCTATTGACTTCAAGAGTATGGAAGAAATACTATGGAAGTCAATGGGGGCCGTCAACTATCATTTAAAAAAATCTTCTTTTGTGTTCAGCAGATGAAAGAAACTCATAGTTTTGGAACAACTTGAGGATGTAAATGAAAGAATTTTCTTTTTTGGTTGCGCTATCCCTTTAAAGTTTTAGTAATTTTGTTGCGTATTTGTCATTTAAAAAAAAAAAATGATATGCCTTTAGTTATTGACTATTGACAAACTTTTATTCGATGCCAAAACAACATTTCTATTTTAGAAAGTTTAAGTCGAACTAATATTAAACATTTTCATTTCAGCTTTATTTGAATTATCAAAAGATCTTTTAACCGTTTTAGTTAGCAATAACAAAACAGGAAATGTAGGCAATTATTCACTATCAAATCATATCATAGATAAACTCACACACACCGAGCCATCACTTATACATTCTTATATCACGATGTTGAGTCACATGACACACAAGAACCAATGAGGATGAGATGTTTGCCATATTTGATTTGAGAGTGAATAACCACTTACATTTTGCTACGTTCATCATACAAAGTGATTAAACCACTGTGTTTTGGGAGGGATTGCTTTAACACAACCTTTCTTAATTTACTTAATATTTGGGATGTTATTGTGACTTTCATTGTAAGGATAAAATCAGGAGTTTTCAACATATCTTAATTTGTGTTCAATTGAAAACAAATGATACAATTATGGAATGACATGATCCCAAGTAAATGATACAGATTTTTTTTTTTTGTGAAATAAACCTTTAAGAAAGTAAATAGGGTCTATTTTGATCTCATGTTTGACAGCAATAGTGGTGCAGATATGACATGCTAAAAGCACTTCTGGTTCCCTCGTCCTGAAGTCAATGGGTTTCTTGAATGGGGTTTTGGTTAAATGGCTGGAATAAGGTCTGTGGTGAACACAAGCTCAAGACACTTTCACGTGTTATTCTACATCATAAAATATATCAGTATTACCAAACTCTTGCTTTTTTGAACTAGGCGGTTGCTAACAAGTGGCTAATGGGACTACAGAGTCTGTCGAGGAGATTAAACGCCATCACGCCGAACAGGTAAACTCAGTCCGCTTTTACAGCCTCATTATGATCATAACTGTGCTCTAATAAAATAGTCCAACTCTAAAAATGGAAAGAGTTGTGGGAAGTCGAGCGACCGTTGTGTAGTCCGTTGATAGTTTTTACTTCTGGCGACTGCATTTAGGCTTCAAAATTCATAAAAGTTGTGTTCATCTGTGATAATTATCTTGATGGACTAAACATGCAAGTATCAAACATTTGTTGATCACAGAGCTTGTTTTTTTGCGATAATCCAGAAGCCTTTGGGAAAATCTTATTGGGTTTTTCTCAAGGGAACCAGTGCGATGCGAACTGCCAGTTGGCCTACAAAGTGATATACCTGCACCACTATACACTCACCTAAAGGATTATTAGGAACACATACTAATACTGTGTTTGACCCCCTTTCACCTTCAGAACTGCCTTAATTCTACGTGGCATTGATTCAACAAGGTGCTGAAAGCATTCTTTAGAAATGTTGGCCCATATTGATAGGATAGCATCTTGCAGTTGATGGAGATTTGTGGGATGCACATCCAGGGCGCGAAGCTCCCGTTCCACCACATCCCAAAGATGCTCTATTGGGTTGAGATCTGGTGACTGTGGGGGCCATTTTATTACAGTGAACTCATTGTCATGTCCAAGAAACCAATTTGAAATGATTGGAGCTTTGTGACATGGTGCATTATCCTGCTGGAAGTAGCCATCAGAGGATGGGGACATGGTGGTCATAAAGGGATGGACATGGTCAGCAACAATGCTCAGGTAGGCCGTGGCATTTAAACGATGCCCAATTGGCACTAAGGGGCCTAAAGTGTGCCAAGAAAACATCCCCCACACCATTACACCACCACCACCAGCCTGCACAGTGGTAACAAGGCATGATGGATCCATGTTCTCATTCTGTTTACGCCAAATTCTGACTCTACCATCTGAATGTCTCAACAGAAATCGAGACTCATCAGACCAGGCAACATTTTTCCAGTCTTCAACTGTCCAATTTTGAGCTCGTGCAAATTGTCGCCTCTTTTTCCTATTTGTAGTGGAGATGAGTGGGACCCGGTGGGGTCTTCTGCTGTTGTAGCCCATCCGCCTCAAGGTTGTGCGTGTTGTGGCTTCACAAATGCTTTGCTGCATACCTCTGTTGTAACGAGTGGTTATTTCAGTCAAAGTTGCTCTTCTATCAGCTTGAATCAGTCGGCCCATTCTCCTCTGACCTCTAGCATCAACAAGGCATTTTCGCCCACAGGACTGCCGCATACTGGATGTGTTTCCCTTTTCACACCATTCTTTGTGAACCCTAGAAATGGTTGTGCGTGAAAATCCCAGTAACTGAGCAGATTGTGAAATACTCAGACCGGCCCGTTTGGCACCAACAACCATGCCACGCTCAAAATTGCTTTAAATCACCTTTCTTTCCCATTCTGACATTCAGTTTGGAGTTCAGGAGATTGTCTTGACCAGGACCACACCCCTAAATGCATTGAAGCAACTGCCATGTGATTGGTTGATTAGATAATTGCATTAATGAGAAATTGAACAAGTGTTCCTAATAATCCTTTAGGTGAGTGTATATACATTAAAGGGATAGTCCATAAAAATAAAAAAAAAGATAATTCTGTCATTATTGACTCACACTAATGTCATTCCAAACCTGTAAGAAAATATTATGGAGATTGTTGGTAACCGAACCACTTGGGTTCCATTTTATGGACAAAAATACAATGGAAATCAATGGGAAACGAAACTTGGCAACTTGGCTAAGGAACTATTAATGGTTTCATGTGGAAGGTTAGACAGTAATGAAAGTAATTATTTATATATAGAAGTCTTACAGGTACAGTAGAAAACTGATTTGATTCTATGGGTCAGACTGTGGGAAATGCTCATGAAAACTTTTTGGAGTAAGAAAAGCCTTGTGGGATATGGCCCATTTAACTGGATCTGGGAGCAGAGGATTTGTTTGCGTGTTTTGGCACCTGATATGGAGCGGACTCGTGTGCGAGTGTTGGTGTTGATCTGCTGGCCCGACTGTGACTCTAGTTTAGCAGGAGCCTCTTTCGCCTGCCGCGTGTGAAGTGACGGGTCCGACCTGCAGAAGATTCACATATGGATGTGTCTTTACGTTTTCCACTCACAGTGACATCTTTAGACTCTCTTACGAGTCTCAGACCAGTAAAAACTGTCACATGAGGCGGTTGTTTTTCCTGTTTGTGTCGAAACATCTTGTGGCAAACATTCCCAAAGAGAAAAATCCCATTAAGTGGATTAAATAATGACTTGATTCATATCTGATAAATGCCATATTTCAGGGTTAGAGTAAGTCTAAAGCAGATATAACTAGATTTAAAGAACAAGAAGTGAATAAAAGGTCCTCTCACAAAGTACTGTGTATTACCATGGTATAGTGAGAGTAATAATATTACTTTGAAAACTAGCATGCTTGTGTCCAAACCTATGGTAAGATACTCATTGGTTGAGGATGTAAACAAGGTAATGTTTGTAACCTGGTCATTTCTCCTCCTCCGGGTCTCTCCACCATGTCCAGACCCAGAAGGGCTTGGGTTCGCGACCCGCCGCTGGTCGTTATGGTGACTAACTTATTCCCAACCAGCCAAGTCATACTGGGTCCACCGGATAACAGGAACTCAGCAATGGGAGACCTGAGAGAAAGAGATATTGAGAGTTTAGGAAGTCGATCATTCATCTTTATTTAGCATCACATGCGGCCACAAGACACTGGAGATGCTACTGTGAGGAAAACACATTCATCTATGTCAAGAGTTTGCAGCTCGTACTGTTCTCACGCTTAAAGTAGATGCGACACTTTCCAAAACAACTGGCCGAATGAGGATATCGGTTGATTTGAATATTCACAGAGAGAGCAAAACAACTCTTGTAAGGCTGACTGAAAAATAAGTTAACTCTGGAAATAAAGGTTGGTCAATGCAGCGTTGAGCCGGCCTGCATCAGCAGAGATGAAAGAAATCATTTTTAAAGGTTTGCAAATAGAAACCGAACAAAAGGATGAAGGTCAAGCAATTACAGCTCTACCCTGAAGTGTGTAAACCAACCTACAACAAAAGACCAAGCAGAGACAGCAGCTCCACGTGCATCTTCAATGCCTTTATTCATTTAGAAGACAATTGAATGAAATTACAATTCCTTTAGTTTAGAGTCAGATGGTAACATGAATCCTGTCTTCTGGAATTCAAATTTAAAGTAGTTGTTTTGAATATTTTTAAACATCATAAAAGATGTCCACAATCTAAACTTAAATGTAATTAATTTAAGAGAAATTATTATTCTTTTTTATTTTAAACATGATAAAAATTAACAACTACTAAATGTTTCAGTTTAAAGTAGGGCAATTATTATTATTAGTACTACTATTATTATCCATTATATTTAAATATATATATGTTTTATTTTATTTCTTTGAAAAGGGTGATCAATTAACAGTTAAATCAATGTTTCAGTTTAAAATAGGTCAATCATTATTAATTTTTTATTTAAAAAATGTAATTTTTTTAAACATGATAAAATAAATAATTAGATAATTGTTACTTAATTTAATGTGTTAATTTAGAGCATTTATAATAATTGTATTGATTTTTATTAAAAAATACACACAATATTTTATTTGATTGTATATGCTTTTATTAACATATATTTAAAGTAGTTGTTTTTCATATTTGTTATATATTTGTAAACATGATAAAAATGTGCACAATAACTCATTTACGTTTAAGGTTTGGAAATTATACTTTTATATTACTTTATTTATTTATTTTTAAAATGTTTTATTCATTATATTTAAAAAAAATCTTTAACAAAGGTGCTAAAAAAGAAATGTTTCAGTTTAAAGTAGGGCAATTATTAATTTATTTAAAAAATATCTTAATCATATTTTTTTAAACATGATAAAAATGAATTAGATAATTGTTACTTAATTTAGTGTTGATTTGGTGCATTTATAATTATTTTATTGATTTTTATTTAAACAAATACACACACAACTATATATATTTAAAGTAGTTGTTTTTAATATTTGTTATATATTTTTAAACAGGATAAAAAATTTACACAATAACTCATTTAAGTGTAAGGTCTGGAAATTATACTTTTATATAATTTTTTGAATGTATTATTCATTATATTTAAAAAAAATCTTTAACAAAAAGTGCTAAAAAAAAGAAATGTTTCAGTTTAAAGTAGGGCAATTATTAATTTATTTAAAAAATATCTTATCCTATTTTTTTAAACATGATAAAAATTAATAATTCGATAACTGTTAATTTAATGTATTAAATGTGTATAATTATTTTATTGCTTTTTATAAAAAAAATATATATTTAGGCTCATAAATTAATATTCGAATATTCGTTTATTTAAATGAAGTTTAATGAGAAATACTTTTTGTTTTTTAATCATTGCGTTGTCACCATTTCTGAACACATTAAACAATGTGTGTATACAAAAAATACACAGAACAAAAGCATGCATTTTGGATTTCATGTGATTTCATGGTGGTGATATTTACGATGGATTCATTTGATCGAAAATAATTCCATTTGTGTAAGATTATTTAGTAAAATAATTTTGATCAAAGTAATTTCAAACTTTCGACGACGACATTCTGTGATCAAATACAATCAATGTGTTAACAAGCGCCACCCAGAGTATTTAGTTACAACTGAGCGTTAGTTTGCGAACTTAGGCTGCATTTACAGCCAGCAACGCAACATATGCTCGAATAGCATACAGATCGAATATTCGACAATTCGTGCACACCTCTAATATTAATACTTGATAATAAAAAAAACTATTACCCGTGCCTCCTCATTCAACGCTTTCATCTGACATGATCATGAAACATTTCTAATCATCTTCACTTAATGTTTCTCATCAAATACTGATATTCAACTGCAAATATTGAAGCATTTCATTGAATAAATCTGCAAATCCTGCAACTCATTTGATTAGATTAGGGCTGTAAAGTCTAGGCCGCACGCACCTCTTGGGCAGGGCAGAGAAGTTGGAGAAGACGTATCGCGCCATCATGTCCAGGCAGGTCTCGGTCAGCTCCAGATGGACCGTCTTCAGCGCGTCGTCTGCCTGCATCACTGCGTTCTCGTCGGCCGAGCCCAGGCTGCAGGTGGTGGTGGACGTCTGCATCCTGCACAGGACGGGGTCAGGGGTCACACACAGGCATCAGGGTTACAGCGGGTGGAGGAGAGGTCACAGGGGTCAGAATCACATCCAGCTCAAACTGGTGCTAGTCATTGGTCATACCATCTCAGCTAGTCTCTGACACAGTGTCCTAGCCAGACATGATGAGAGCTGAATTTCCAACAATTGTAATTCTGATTCATGTGATTGACATTGCACTGTGGGCGGAGCTACACAGCGTTTTTTTGCTTGCCATGATTAGTCACGGCTGTTTAGGACACAGTGTGAAGCTTGAGACGAGAGTGTGTGTGCATTTTGTAAAAGCGTTAAGATGCGAGAGAGTGTCAGCGGGTAATGAATCAGATTCAAGATGATGAATGAAGCTGGAGTGGCACTGAAAACACACATACATGCAGTTAAAATACACACACACACACACACACTCCAGCATTCACATTTGAGACACTATGTTAGCTTACTTTTGTTTAAAGGAACAGTTCACCCAAAAAATACTCACTAAGCAGTTTTATTGTTACTTTAATCTAAAGCGGACTTTAGTAAAAGTCAGTGCATACATAGTTTGGATATAGTAAGCATAGCAAACGTTACCATTTTTCATGTCTTAGTCTCTTCTGCTCACCAAGGCTGCATTTATTTGATCAAAAATACAGAACACACAGTCAAATTGTGAAATATTTAAAATAAGTAGTTTTCTATGTGAATATCTGTTAAAGTGTAATGTATTCCTGTGATCAAAGCTGTATTTTCAGCATCATTACTCCAGTCTTCAGGGTCACATGATCCTTCACAAATCATTCTGATATGATTTGAACAGTTGTGCTGCTTAATAATAATAATATTTTTTATAACCTATGATACTTTTTCAGGATTTCTTGATTAATAAAAAGTAAAAAAAAAAAAAAAACGCATTTAAAATACAAATTGGTAACAATTTACACCACCGTTCAAAAAGTGCGGGGTCAGTAATTCTTTCTCTTTCTTTTTTTTGAAAGAAATTAATACTTTTATCCAGCAGGGATTTGTTAAATTGATAAAAAGTGATAGTAAAGATTTCTATTCTGAAAAAATGCTTAGCAACTAACTGAAATAAAATAAGCTTAAGTTAAAGAACTAAAATTATTACAAAATAAAATGTATCAAAATAAAATTGATATAGAAATTAGTGCTGTCAAATCGATTAATCACTTTTAACATAAAAGTGTGTGTGTGTGTGTGTGTGTGTGTGTGTGTGTGTGTGTGTGTGTGTGTGTGTGTGTGTGTGTGTGTGTGTGTGTGTGTGTGTGTGTGTGTGTGTACAGGTTAATGTGGTTTATAAGGACACAAATGTGTATAATGACATGGGTATCACAACGTAAACATGGTTTATGAGGACACTTCTTGTGTCCCTGTAAACCAAATAGCTTTAAAAACATACTAAACAATGTTTTATTAAAAATGTAAAAATGCAGAATGTTTCCTGTGATGGGAAGGGGTAGTAGTGTAGGGGGATATAAAAACCATTACGCCTATAGAGAGTCCCCATAAACCACATATACACACACACACACACACACACACACGTGTGTATGTGTGTGTACACAATTTTATTTTAGATGCGATTAATCACGATTAATCGTTTTGACACCACTAATAAGAAATATGAAAAAAAACTTATTTAACTAAAGAAATGAAAACTGAACAAATGAAAATAAAAGCTCATTCAAAATATGAATACTAAAATATTATATAAATAATACTAAAACAACACTTTCACTCTCATGTCATTCTAAAACCACATGACTACATTTCTTGATTAGAACAAAAAAAACTCAAAAACTGTTTAAATGTTCCCTGAAAGCAGTCCACATGACCAAGCGTGTTGTGTATGTGTTGTGGTTTTTTTGGAATACGCATGAATTTTTGACATTTTTAACAATTTACATTTTTTGGTTGAACTATTCCTTTATTCGTTTTGCTTAGTTGAAGCCCTCTCTGTTTCTCTCTAAGTGACACAAAACCGGGTTTGTAAAACTGAGCAGGAGAGAGAGAGCCAGACAAACCCACACCAGACAAAAGCTCAGAAAAGTTCAGCTGCCACACACACACACACACACACACACACACAAACACGGAGCCGTGTGATTATCTAGATGATGGCATTAAATCTAAGACCGCCATCAGCATCCTGCCCTTCTGTAACCACGGCAACCGCATCCCGGGGGAAATCAACAGAGACCAAATCATATCCATACACTAAGACGACACACCTCCATAAACACACACTGCGCTGCCGACGTCTGAGCTACAGTGCTTTCGACTTTCACATCGACTATCTGACCCTGAGAATCAGGCACAGGTGAACAACTCATACAGACATGAACAAGACATGTTACAGCCCTTACGTGTGTGTGTGTGTGTGTGTGTGTGTGTGTGTGTGTGTGTGTGTGTGTGTGTGTGTGTGTGTGTGTGTGTGTGTGTGTGTGTGTGTGTGTGTGTGTGAGATGAGTAAACGGCAGCCATTTATCACCAATAGACCCCTAACCTCCAAACATCTGTGAAATCATGTGTCTGTTCGAGGGGCTTGTGAGTTGTGCCGGTACTTCCACAAGTGATCAGACGCACGTCTGGATGATAAAACAAGTGAAGACACTTCCTTACATGCATCCACTCTTATCTAATGTGTGAGGAGATGAACTGCACACTATTACACAACCCTGAATCACGCTGGCACGATCTGGTGCGTGTCTGGGATTGAGGCATGACGACAGCCAAGCTCTGAGCTACACATGAATCTGTAATCAACAAAAGGCCATTTTAATTTGATCTCATCGGGGAATGAGGTGAGAAAGGCGTCAGAGACGGCAAACACGCTCAAGAGTTCCAGCGCAACCTGCGTCATCTGATCTCATCGTTTCATAAACGCACAGAACGTCTATGAAAATAAAAACTATACTCCACAGAAACGCACGTGAACTTCACCTTCAGGAACCCGGGGCTTAAATGTCAATATTTCCCACTGTTAAGGTTTATACCCGGTGTGCAAAGAAATGTCACCGCTACACTATCCTATTACATACACAACATATTTAAATATGGAACTTATTTTTAAAAATTGCTTATTAAAACATTAACATTTTAATTTACCTTTAATTGTTAAGTAACTAATTATATTTTAATATAAAGTAAATTAAATATACACATTTTTCGTAGATTATAAAGTAATTACATTTTTATATAGTCATTTATATTTTAATTATTTTAAAAATGAAACATTTATACATATATATATATATACATACATACATACATATACATACATATATACATACATATACATACATACATATACATACATATACATACATATACATACATATACATACATATACATACATATACATACATATACATACATATACATACATATATACATACATACATATACATATACATACATATATACATACATATATACATACATATACACATACATATATACATACATATACATACATATACATACATATACATACATATACATACATATATACATACATATACATACATATATACATACATATACATACATATACATACATATACATACATATACATACATATATACATACATATACATACATATACATACATATACATACATATACATATACATACATATACATACATATACATATACATACATATACATACATATACATATACATACATATACATACATATACATACATACATATACATATACATACATATACATATACATACATATACATATACATACATATACATATACATACATATACATACATATACATATACATATACATATACATATACATACACACATACATACACACACATACATACACACACATACATACATACATACATACATACATACATACATACATACATACATACATACATATATACATACAAGTTATTTTATAAGTAAACAATTCTATTTTAATGAAGTAAATTATATATACAAATATTTTAATGATTTTAAATATAAAATATTTTTATTTACTTAATAAAAATGTACTTAAAATAAAAAAACTTAATAAAAAAATCTATATATATAATTTCTTTTAAATTAAAATAGAATTATTATTTACTTATAAAATAATAATAATAATTGAAATAATTAAAATACAAGTAAATAATACATTTGAATATAAAAGTAAATTATATATACATATTTTAATTATTTTAAATATAGAATATTTTTATTTACTTAACGTTTTCTTAAAATATTTTTTTAAATCTATATATAATTTACTTTAAATTAAAATAGAATTATTATTTACTTATAAATAATAATAATAATAATAATAATAATAATAATAATGATAATAATATATATAATACATTTAATTTAAATATAAATAAATAATTATATTTGAATATAAAGTAAATTATATTGAACATTTTTTATATTTAATTAAGTATTTTTATTTTAAGTAAAAGGTAAATACATAAAAAATATTTTATATTTAAAATATTAAAATATTTACTTAACTTTTACTTAAAATTAAAAAAACTTAATTAAAATGTGTGTATAAAAAACATATACATATATATATATATATACATATATATATATATATATATATATATATATACATATATATATATATATATATATATATATATATATATATATATATATATACATATATATATATATATATATATATATATATATATATATATATATATATATATATATATATATATATATATATATATATATATATATATATATAAAATTTACTTTATATTCAAATATAATTATGTACTTATAAAATAAAGATAATAATATTATATACATATATAATAATTAAAATACAAGTAAATAAGTAAATAATTATATTTGAATATAAAGTAAATTATATATACATATTTTAAAATTATATGTAAATAATTAATTAAACTGACAATCAAACTGACCTGCACACATTTTTAAAGGTCATTCTCAGTAAATAAGATGCACATTTTAAGACAACTGAACTCATTTCATGAAGGACAGAGGCTTTAAATCAGCGGTTCACGGTTACCGTAAAGCACAATAGAAATAAATAGGGAAAAGTAATCCATTTACGGTGACAAAAGCTTTACAATTCTCATCAGTAATTTGACCATGAGACTATTGTGCTAGAATCCCTTACTTTCCTTCTCATGACCAGCCACGCAAAGTCACTAAACAATAACTTTTGCATGATACTTCACAGCTAAATAAAAATTCAAGCCCTAAAAGTGAATGGACCGTGTCCTGTGCACTGTAAATGTGTTAATGGAAACACAACCCGATGGAAGGGTCAATGAGATTTTATCTGTAGTAATTGACAAATGCTGTCGATAGAGATTAAGCTGAATCTAGAACATTCCTTCGGATGTTTTTGCTCAAGGGCACAATTGACTTTTTCCTCACGGGAATCGATCCAACAACCTTCTGGTTTACCCATCCTGAGCCTTAACCAGCGCACCATACCAAATCACTGCAGCGTCCATCAACACACACACACACACACACACACACACACACACACACACACACAGAGAGAGAAAAGTCCCAGTTTGTGTCGATACATGTGGTCACTCAGCTGAAGTGGACGCCTCATCTCAGAGTCGAGCTTCAAAAACATGAACTACAATGCTTTCATGTCCAAAATGTATTTGCACAGTACATTTCCAGATCAAAAAAACTCAAACCCAGGTAAGAATCTGTTAAATTTATCCCAACTGCATCAAGTCTCTGAATCCTGGGCGTCCAGTTAAGCTGATCATATCATCAAACCCTTCCTTTGATATTATAATATTCTCTAAGCCAGCTGATCTTATCCAAAAGGCACAATTTCCAACATAAACATCTTTTGACTGCCGTGTCACACACTGAAAAGGTTTCACCGCTCACCCTCCATCATCTCTATTAGCTGCCGTCGGATGATTGTTGATGAGTGTGGAGTAGATGAAGTGGTTTGTCGGCATCATTTTTTTACTCTATTGATGCAGTGAGCGATGACAGCCCTGAATATAAATGCGTTTAGAGCATATTCATCTACTGAGCAATTAATATTGGAGTAATTTAGAGGGGAAAAATTTCCATTCCCAGTTGATTTATGACACATAAAAGAAGCCGTACATTTTCTTCATCCAACTTGTGATTTAGATCCACTCCAGCATTAATAGCCTGTATTTTTCACCAATGTCACCAAATATGTAATTTATCATAAAGAGCGACCTTGAAAATGATCCAAACAAAACCCCAATTAGCAAAGCAATGACAGGGTCTAATCTAGATAATAAAACAAATATGCCGTGTGAAGTCCCTGTGCTTGCTAATAGCGGACTCTCTATTCACTACCATCCTGTAACTTGTAAGCACTGAACTGATTAATAGATGTTATGGTAATTAGATGCACAGAGTTAATAAAGCACAGACGTTCAGGGAGGAATTACTCCGAATATCTCTCTCCCTCTGCCAGGATGTTGCTGTAAATCTCTTGAGATGCTGCGCTGCCCTCTGCTGGTTAAGTGTTAATGAGTTCACCAATAGCAGGAGCCCATGGAGATCAGATATTTAAATGTATGCAAATGAAAACGAGGCTGTGAGGATGTCCGGTTTGTTGTGTGGAAAATGCACACGTGATTCATATGGGTTTGAAATGACATGAGGTGAATCAATGAGAACAGAATTTCCATAAGTGCTAAAAAAAAAAATCCTAGTTGTTTTTTACTGAGTAGAAAACATGGAGGAACAGCATTTGGAGAGGGCGTCAGTGTAGCATTTTCAGTGTGTTTGCAGCGTTTTGTACTGTTCATGGTTCAAAATACACTTTAATGGAACAAGGATGGATACTTAACCTGAATCATGTGTAAAGAGAGTGTGAATGTGATGTGAATATGTGAAGGTTAAAACAGGACCAAACAGGCGGCAGTGGAGTGCACCCCCTTGTGTTTGGGAGCTGAATTACTGCTGTCCATCTCATTCAACAAACAGCCAAGACAGAGAAGCGAGTCGCTGGATTGTGTGACTGTCCACCTACTTTCACTTTTTCAATCACACATGCTTCCGGTGTATGGTACTGAGCCCACGAAGGGACATGGAGAAGGGGAAAAAAACAGTTGGGAAGAAATACTATAATTAAATGATTGTGCACTCGCTCGCAAATACTGTGTTCGCCCGAAAAACTTAGCGTTCACTAGCAAAGCGTTTTTTCCTCTCACCTCACCTCATGTTATTTCCATAAATGCACAGTTTCTCAGGGGGGAACGTAAAGGTTTTAGTGAGAGAATGTAAAAGTTTTGCGAGTAAACCAAAGTTTCTGCTAACAAATGCAACGTTTTTTGAGAGAACAAACGTTTTTGTGAGAGAACTTAAATGTCAGGCTAACACAATTTTTGCAAGTAAACGCGAAGCTTCTCAGGCTAACACAAAAGTTTTGTGAGTAAACGTGAAGCTTCTCGGGCTAACACAAAAGTTTTACGAGTAAACGCGAAGATTCTCAGGCTAACACAAAAGTTTTGCGAGTGAATGCGAAGCTTCTTGGGCTAACAAGTTTTGCGTGAGAATGTAAAAGTTATGCAAGCGAACGCAAAGTTTGTCAGGGGAGCGGAAAAATGTGAGAATGTAAAATTTTTTGTGAGAGAACTTAAGTTTGTCAGGGGAACAAAAGTTTATCAATAGAACAAAAGTTTCTCGGGCTAACAAGTTTTGTGCGAGAATGTAAAAGTTTTGCGTGACAATTTAAAAGTTCTGCAAGCGAACGCAAAGTTTCTAAGGGGAATGCAAATGTTTGTGAGAGAACGTAAATGTTTGGCGAGGAACCGTAAAAGTTTTGCAAGTAAACACGAAGCTTCTCGGGCTAACACAAAAGTTTTGCAAGTAAACGCAAAGCTTCTCAGGCTAACACAAGTTTTGCGAGTAAACGTGAAGCTTCTCGGGCTAACACAAAAGTTTTACGAGTAAACACGAAGCTTCTCGGGCTAACACAAAAGTTTTGCGAGTAAACGCGAAGCTTCTCGGGCTAACACAAAAGTTTTGCGAGTAAACACAAAGCTTCTCGGGCTAACACAAGAGTTTTGCGAGTAAACACAAAGCTTCTCGGGCTAACACAAGTTTTGCGAGTAAACGTGAAGCTTCTCGGGCTAACACAAGTTTTGCGAGTAAACGCGAAGCTTCTCTGGTTAACACAAGTTTTGCGAGTAAACGCAAAGCTTCTCAGGCTAACACAAGTTTTACGAGTAAACACGAAGCTTCTCGGGCTAACACAAAAGTTTTGCGAGTAAACACAAAGCTTCTCGGGCTAACACAAGTTTTGCGAGTAAACGCAAAGCTTCTCTGGCTAACACAAGTTTTACGAGTAAACACGAAGCTTCTCGGGCTAACAGAAGTTTTGCGAGTAAACGCAAAGCTTCTCAGGCTAACACAAGTTTTACGAGTAAACACGAAGCTTCTCGGGCTAACACAATTTTTGCGAGTAAACGCAAAGCTTCTCAGGCTAACACAAGTTTTACGAGTAAACGCAAAGCTTCTCAGGCTAACACAAGTTTTACGAGTAAACACGAAGCTTCTCGGGCTAACACAAGTTTTGCGAGTAAACGCAAAGCTTCTCGGGCTAACACAAGTTTTGCGAGTAAACGCGAAGCTTCTCAGGCTAACAAAAGTTTCGCGAGTAAACGCGAAGCTTCTCAGGCTAACACAAAAGTTTTGCGCCAGAATGTAAAAGTTTTGCATTACAAATAAAAACTTTTGCGAGTGAACGCAAAGTTTATCAGGGGGACGCAAAAGTTTGCAAGAGAACACAAAAACACTGAAATATAGTTTTTCCTTCCATCTCATTTTTTTTCTCATCACCATATCCCTTTCGGGGTTCCATAGTACTGACATTTGTTCATGATTAAAAAAATAAAAACCACCATCACAAACAGCACAATAAAGCACGGTAAAAGCAAATACAAAACGGGGTTAGGTTCAAATAAAAACAGATGCACGCAAGTCAGTGGCCGGGCTCAGCGCATGCAGTCCACATTACCACCAATGTCACGAAAGAAAAAGACAAAACCCTCCTCCAGCATGCACCCTTCCCTGCCCAATCAGAATTAGCCCAAACCAGATGTCCACGCCCACCCCGCATCGCCATGACATCACCCCGCCCCGAATGCCCAAGCCCCACCCACCGTCCCTGCATACAGAAAAGGAAAAGTAGGGAATATAAATCGGTTGCTGAGGTTTGAGGTTACCAAAAATGCTCTACCTGCGCACCGCATGCTCGGACACACTGATGCTTCGTGAGCGGAAGGCGTCCATGGCCGACAGATCTTTCAGGTCTTTAACGGGAGAGTTTGCGCTGGGGCCTTGCTTCGCCACTTTGGTCGTCCGCAAACTGCCCCGAGGGCAAACGAGGTCAGGTGTGCGTCAGGGTAAGGTCGTGACCAAGGAGGGTTGAGGGGAATTTGGAGCATATTTTAACCACGTCGGCATGGGTGGATGGGGGAGTGCGATTGTGTCACGAAAGGGGCCAGCGACCAATCACAGGTGACGGATCCGAGGTGTGGGCACCCCCCCAAACCACACCCACCACGCATGGCCAAATCAGAGGAGGGGGGAGGGGTCAAATAAGGAAGTGAAAGGAAAACAAAGGAACTTGGTCAGCAGTGCACACTGAGAACCAGAAAACAGGGACGACATTTAGAAAACGAAAAAATAACAAAGGAGGAAACAGAAAACTGGAAGGAGAAACAGCATAAAAAAGATCAACAGACACATAACAAGGCATAAAGTAAGCAATATACTGTCAGCATTCTACGAAAAGGAATGAAAGAGTAGGAGAAAACATAAGATAAACTCATCAGAGAGCACAAACATACTGGTACAGGGAGGAAACAAAGCACTCAGACACTGCAATGATCATTATACTGGAAATGAATGGCAACAGGAAAACAGTGATATGATCATGTGTATGTGTGTGATTTAATACAGCAAATAAACACACAGATGAATGATGGGATGAGGTGAGACTAGAAGCTGGAACAGAGAATGTGAGGCCTGGCAAACCAGACAGATCATGAAAAGCCAGGATTTGAAAATCTAACTTTGAACCCCATTTACATGCACAAAGAACCCTTATATACTCTCTTCGGGTCATTTTGACCCGAAATTCAATCTTTTAATTTCTAAAAATGGAGTGCTCATCGGAGTAGTCCAAGACCGTAGGGATTTTGTCGCACTTAGAATACACAAACAAATTTGACTGGATTTGAGGAGTTTATATGGGAAAAAAATAGTAATAAATCCACCCCTTGCTCCTCATAGAAATGAATGGGAAATTGGTAATTTTTATTTTATCATGTCAAAAAAGTGAAAAAATCTGGCACAATCCAGAACAAACTCACATGTACACACACCAAACATTTTTGCCAGCCCTAAAATATTAACTTTCAATAATTTAACACCACATTAGCATTTTCAGTTTTCTGATGCAGGTACACAAATAAAATATTTAATCTTTTTAGTAAGCATTTAATTTTTATATAATTTTTTTTAAAGTTATTCATTTAATTTTCCTTTTTTAAATGTAATTATTTGCTCTTTATCAACAACCGATCCCAGTTACAGTACATTTAAAAACTCTCGTCATGTATTATACTGCATTTAAGCCATTTTGTACAGTACTTTTATCAATTATTGAATGATGCAATTATTAACAAAATGTAGGTTATGTTTGAAAAATGTAAGTAAAAAAATGCTTCATCAATAGTGTCCATGTAATAGCACACAGAATTACCTTTGTGTGAACATGTACATATATAAAAAAATGCTCATTTATGATATTCTGAAAAGTCTGATTAACACAAGAATTGGTATTATTATATTTACAGAAATGTATAGAGACTGTAATATTTAGGGATGCACCACAAGCACAAGCACAAATGAATGTAAGACAGCTTCTTTATAATTACTTGAATAAAAAAAAAAGTATTATTTTTATGTGCTTATCACAAAGAATAATGAATTGGGTAAGCACCTCTATTTTTATAGCTCTTGTGTTATCTCTTGCCATTTTCTCTCGTCTTGCAAGGGTGTTACTACAGCTAGCAGCAAATTCTCTGTGCTCATTTTTGTGTTTTAATTTCAGATGTTTTATCAGGCTGCTTGTATTAGTACATGAGCTTGGTATCGGGTCCGATACTGGTATCGGTATTGGTGCATCCCTAGTAATATTGTCCTAATATGGTGATCAGGTTATTACGTTTACATGAATCCTATATAACCATAATATGACCAAGTTCTCGTTCATGTGCATGTAAATGTGTTGGTAGGTTTTTCTCTCTCAGGCCCGTAATTCAAAGTTCCAGCTTCAGTGTCAGGACAAGACACAGGACTTACAAAAAGGAAAACAATAAAAACACTGAAAATCAACCTGGAATTTGTCAGGACAATGAGATTAGATGGTGTTGTGGCTCTGGACACAGTACATAGATCATGGACTTTATTAGTGATAAGCCTGGGAAAAACTCAAACTGTTACAATCATCGCAAAGCATTGATTGCAGCACCAGGTATGCTGGTTAAAATGGATTAGTAAGTCGTTATCATTGAAATTTCCTGTTAAAGTAATCTGGTTCATGGGATAGTGGCTGTTTTTACAACCAATGCACAAAGTGAAATGAAGAAAAGGGGAGACAGAATGAATGAAGTAGAAAAAAATCATATGGAATAGAAAAGACTATTAATCTCTAGTTTATCAGTCCCTTTGTTGGACATCACATGACTAGTTATTCTGACCAGAGTATTACAGGATGGGATCATGGCTCATAGTTAAACATCAACACAAGATTTAGAGCGGTGTGTATTTGGGTGTTTCTTCAACTATGGCCGTTTTTAGTCCCTTAAAAAATGTAACTCCATTAACAAACTTTTTAAACGTACTAATATAATTAGTCAACTAACAACGTCCAACATTGGATAAACACGCTCCTTTCATGAACTGTCACAAATATTTATACCACAGCGTCATTTCCTTCACATCGTCATTTTTTCTTTAAATTAATTTGTGTATATCTTTGCGGAATAAAATGACCAAAACCATAGCAAGAATTTATGCATCCAGCCAAAATGACAGTTTATATGGAAATGAACAAATAAATAACTTAAATAATAAATAACTAAATAAAATAATTTGCGCTTTCGTGAAAGAATATTTTATATTTATAAGAAAAAAATAACTCACAAATAAGTAAAATATAACAATAATCTAAAATAAAAATATATTAATTTTTTAATTTAAATATAAATACACTTTAATAAAGAAAAATAAATAATGACATAAAATAATTAAAATAGATGTATTTTTCATTGCATATAAATAATATATAAATAATATATATATAAATAATATATATAAATAATATATATATATATATATATAAATAATATATATATAATCTTGTAATATGATCTAAATCTTAAAATAAGAAAATCCATCATAAAAATAACCTAAACAAAAATATAAGATTTCATGAATATTATCGTATATTATATATACATAGATAGTGTAGATATTTGTGTAGATTATTTTTATGATGGATTTTCTTATTTTAAGAGTGAAAATCTTGCATAAAAAGTGGAAAAGTTTAAAAACTAAAAACCTTCATATGACAAATAGTCAGAAGTCAAATCTATTAGTCTGGATAAAACTCAATCCCTTGGAAAGAATGTCCATAGTTGAAGAAACACACTTTCATAAATGAACGTGTTAAATGATTTTGATGTGAAAGTCACCGCTGAGACACATGAAGAGAGAAGGAGAGAAACAGAGAGAAAGAAAACGAAACCGATAAGAAAAGAGAAAGACAAGGAAAGAGACGTCGCACAGTCAAACTAGCATCCGTGAGTGGATGTGAGAACTGATGTTCTGACGTAATCAGACACATAAAGCCAGAAATCACGGCTCTACCACCAAAAAAAATAAAAAATCAACCAATGAGGCGCCCGAGTCCTTCCGATGGTGAACCTGACATGAATGGGCCGTATGTGAGGGTGTGTGAGCGTGTGTGAGTGTGTGTGTACCTCTTGGGCCTCTCGTTCAGGCTGGTGCTGCGCGCTCTGAAGCTGCTCTGCTCGTGTGTGTCATCGAACGGCAGAAGAGCGTTTGAACGGAGACCCTAATGACACAAAAACAACGAGTCGACATGAACAGATCGTCCAAACCGTGAACACATGAGCACAGAAGTCCCATCACCCACCTTGGTGATGTACTGGACAAAGTCCTTCCTGAAGGGCAGCCTGCAGCGTATGAACCACATGGCGATCACATGATGGGCTAGAGACACTATGTACTGATTAAACCTACAGAGGTCGGAAGAACAACAAGAAAACTCACAGAGGCTGCATTTATTTGACGGGGAAAAAAAATCAGTAATATTATGATATATTTTTACAATTTAAAATAATGTTTTTTAAAGTGAATATATTATAAAATCAATGTAATTTATTCCTGTGTATTTTCAGCATCATTACTCCAGTCTTCAGTGTCACTTCAGAAATCATTCTGATATGAGGATTTGATGCTCAAGAAACATTTATGATTATCATCATCAGGTGTTGAAAACGGTTTCATATAATTGTGGAAACCATGATACTTTTATTCAGAATCTTTGATGAGAAAGAACAGCATTTATTGGACATTGCAATCTTTTGTAAGATTATAAATGCACCTCTAGTCAAATCTGTGTCTGATGATACTCACTTTGAAGGGTTGGTGTACGGCAGCGATATGGCAAACACGCTAACATACTGCTCGGCTACGAAGTTAGCATACAGATGTGGGAGCCGCACCAATGCTGCAGACGAAAAAGAGATCGGTTCTCAGTTATACGTATTCATACAACTTTGCTATATTCTGATTGGTCAGAATGTGTGAATGGGCAAAGAAAGGCTTGGGCTCACTGGACAGGAACTCCAGCATGGGGGACGCCATGGCAACGGTCGCCGAGATATGGGTCAGTTTGACGATGAGGGCGGGCAGGAGTTTGATCATGATGTCGGGCATCTCCACGGTGCACATGGTCAGAGCCACCACACACTGCTTAGCACAGCGGTAAATCAGGCCCTTCTCCAAACACTGAACCAGCTCCCTCTGAGACATCAAGACACCAGCAACAACCGCTCCGTCAACACTTTTACCAAATCAATTCATAGATGTGCATTAAAAACAGCCATAGAGACATAGCGGGGGGGGGGGGGGGGGGGGGGGGGCAATCCAACCCTCTCCATTGACTTTGTATTGCGTGAAGTGCCTCCTTGTTATTTATGACTTATAACAAAACACAGAACAATGTCTAAAAGCTGCTATGTGACAAGTGTACAGCAAACAAGCTAAACAACACAGAACTAAGGTTTTATAAGCTGTCGACCCAAAAAACGAGCATTTAAGGAGACTAAAGTGGATACAGGCAATAAGAGCTGAAGCATCAGCAGGAAGAATGGGTACATTTTGGGATCCTGGCACTCAGTATGCGTCAGTATGCCAATGTGTGGAGTAAACATTGCGTCACTGTTAAGTCAAATATCCAAATGTCAGTTTTATATATGATATTTCCTGTTGCTGATTGCGTTCCCCTCCAGCGGGTGTAGTTCTCTCAGTGTAATATAATGTGTCGCGCTCTGTCTCAATGGCCTGTATCCACTTTTGTCTCCTTAAACGTTTGTTTTTTGGGTCGACAGCTTATGAAAACTTATTTCTGTGTTGTTTAGCTTGTTTGCTGTACACTTGTCACATATCAGCTTTTAGACATTGTTCTGTTTTTTGTTATAAGTCAGAAATGACAAGGAATGACATTGCCTAAAGCAATGCAAAGTCAATGGAGAGTGATGGATTGCAAATAATATTTTATTAGCGTTTGGTTTAGTGTTATTTTAATATCATAAATATAGTATTAATTAATATTTTTAATAAATAAATAAATAAATAAAAGAATAAATAAAAAGAAAAAAACATTTATACAGAAAATACATTTAATAAAAATTTATTTGATTTCTTTTAATCCAGTTGTTTATGTCTTCATTTATCTATATTTATTTATTTATTTATTTATTTATTTATTTATTTATTTAATTTTTATTATTTATTAATTTTTAATTTCCATACCTTTTTTATTTTTATATTTTCCATTTTCCTTTTAATATTGGTTTAAGTTTTAGTAAATTTGGTGTGTTTTAGCAATTTTATTGGTTTCTGTGTTTTATTTTCTATTTAGTTATTTTTATGTCAGTTTTCGTTTCATTATTTTCATTTTAGTACTTTAACTAAACAAAAATAAGAAATGTTGCCTTGGCAATTAACTGAAATATTAAAACAATAATGTAATATCCTTATTAACATTTATTTCATTTAACAAATGTTTTTAATAGTTTAACACTGATAATGAGCTTTTTTTTTATAAAAACAATAGACTGTGGTAGAGCTGCATGACTCTGGATAAGCTGAGAATCACGATTTGTTTAGTTTCAAATAGAGATCATGATTATCCCACGATTATGAAGAGACATCTAAACAACATAACATGTCATTTACTAGGGGTTCTGGCAAAATGTTGATTACTACAATCTATTTAAAATGATTCATTACTGGATGAACCAGCGTTTTTGAATGAATCTCTTGAATGAATGATTCAATGACTCACTCATAAAGACTTCTCTTGTTTCATTACTGGATGAATCAGCGTTTTTGAACGAATCTCTTGAATGAATGATTCAATGATAAATTCACTTTTTAACACTCACTTGTCGCCACCAACTGGTGTAACAGTGTAATTGATACAATCATTATTTGAAGCGTCGAGTTACTTTCAACAGATGATTTGCTCTATTTCAAACACTTCCGTAGACATCAGTGTTTATATCTGAACTATAAACTTTTATCCCAGTACTTCTAGGATAATATGAATATTTGTAACAAACAATACTGTGGTTGAAAAGCTGTTTGTGAAGCGGTTTCATACCTACACATGGCAACTGCTCTCTCTGGCTCAGCGGCAGCGCCAACACGGACCTGAACCTTCACTGAGATTTAGTTTTAATAGACACAGGCGAATCCTTGCCATTTAGGAATGAGATCGTGTGGGTGTTTGAATTCGAGATTGCGATCTTTTAGCGATTAATCGTGCAGCTCTACTGTACGGCGTGTTGTCGTTCAGACAGCGAGGTCAGGGTGTATGCGTCACCTGTCGGGACTGGTCCAGGTAGCTGTGGTAGGAGGTGAGGGCAGTGAGGACAGGAACCACAGCCAGCTGAACATCCGTCAGGGAGAATCCATCGGGAGTCTTCTTCAAACGCTCTGATATCAGCCGGTCCGTCACCTGCAAACAAACACACTCTCTCAAATCAACTAGTTCTCTTATAGTCCATTGCATTTAGCAACTGTAAGTGTTTATGTTTTGTAAGTGTGTGTACGGTATGTTACCATCGAGCAGAGAGTCGAGCACAAGTGATCGATGTTGCACGGGGACGTCAGTATCAAAACTTTGTACTGGATGGTGCACGACATCTTATCCAGAACCAGCTTCAGAACCTTCCAGTCAGTCTCCTACAAATCAAACAAACACACACACGATCGGCACTAACAACATGCTAGTACTAGCCGTTTATGATGGAATACACATGCACATGTGAATATGCATTCACATACAGATATGTTTTATATAGTGGGTTTAATATAATAATAAAATGTGATTTATCTGTGCAATTTTGACCAGGTGCTACTTTTTCCCCTGAAAAATACAGTATGTTGTAATTTAATTAAAACTGTATTTTGTGAAAGGCAATCTCAGCTGTGTGTGTGTGTGTGTGTGTGTGTGTACCATCTTCAGGCACTGGAGCAGCACGTTGAACGCCAGGTTGTAGGGCAGAAAGGCCGTACGGATGGACGAGGGCGGAGCCGCTGGGGTGGGACTTCCTGTCGGTGGGGACACAGTTCCTGCTGGCTTCTTATCCGACACTCTCTTCTCCGACTCACTGAAAACCAGACATTTGAGAAGAGATTTAGTCAACCTGAATGTCCCCCTTAATAATATATCCTTCATTTATACTTAATAATACATTTAAAATAAGTTTATACTTTATTTAAAATTAATAATAAATCATAATATACTCCTTAATAATGTATAGTTAATTACATTTTTAATACATTTAAATACATTTATTTACTTCATTTACATTTAATTTTTTTTTATTTCATTCATTTAATAATAAATTGAAAACTATTTACAAATTAATGATAACTTTAGATAACTTCTTAAATTTTTATGTAATACAATTTAAAATGTACAAATAATTGCAAATACATTTATACTTTATTTAAATTTAATTGTCACATTTTATATTTGATCAACCTGAATATCCTCCTGAATAATTTATATTTAATTTAAATATTATTTATTATATTTAATTTAAATGTGTAAACTTTATTTGCTAATACAGTTTAATTTAATAATTTAAATAAATGTATACTTCATTTAAAATGTAATCCATTTTCATTTAATTTAAATGTAATGATATAGTTAGATACATTTATTTAAAAATGAATAATAACTTTAGTTATTCTAAACAACAGCCCCCTAATATTTTATACTTACACATAATTTCATAAATACAATTATAAAACAAAAAATATATATTATATTTTATTTCAATTTAACAACACATTTTAATTGAAATTAAAAATGTATTTCAAATTAATAATACATCTGAATATGGTCCTTAATTATTTATAATTAATGCAATTTTAATAATACATTTACATAATTGTATACTTAATTTAAATGTAATATGTTTAAATTTATTTAAATGTACTGATACATTTAAAAACATTTATACTTTATATAAAAATGAATAATAACATAATACATAATTTTATTTTATAAATAATGTTGTATTTTATTTCAATTTAATCATATATTTTAAGTTAATTTACAAATAATTGAAATACATTTATATTTTATTTTAATTTAATAATAAATCTGATTATTCTCCTTAATTATTTATTCTTAATGTAACTTTTCGAATTAATTGAAATTTGAAATAAATATACTTCATTTAAATGTAATAATAAATCTAGTAAATCCTTTTTAATAAGTGTGTGTGAGAAAACAGCAAAAACACGCATGCTTGTGTTCTTACCCCACGTCACAGTGGCAATATGGGCTGAATCTCAGGACGCCATCTTTATTGGGAACACCCAGGCGATGAAGAGAGTCCGCCCTCATCATCAGTAAGAAATCAAAGACCTGACACAGAAACAATGAGAAAACGTCACTTTTAGCCTTTTCTGAAGTCGAGGTGTTTCTATGAGTTGTTGTTATGGTGCTGCTTTACTAACTCCAGAAGTCTGACCTTTAGCCGTATGGAGCTTCCGATGGCACTGTAGTATTTGTTCTTATAGTGAAGCTGCAGATGAGCGATCAGCAGCTCGAACACTCGACTGGCGTGACTGGCGGGCAGACTGTAGAGTTTACTCTAGAGAACCACAGATACACAATCACTGGAGCTGCTATGGAAAATATTCCTGGTTACACAGATAAGACGAGGTGTTGTGGTACCTGCAGAATGTCTAGCAGGCCCAGTATGGCGGTTCGGACGTCCTCCGTGGGCGACTCCACACACAGGTCTCGTTCTCCCTCCATAGAGCATGTTAACGGACGACTAGCAACCTACAGGCACACAGGACAGTTGGGCTTCATCAGCATGTTGGTATGCAACATAATACATGCTAAATAAAAAAAGAAATTCAACAAAATGAAAATAAAATTTGAGACATGACTGGGGGGAAAAAAAACTATAGACGCTCATTGAATGTGATTTTTTTAATTATGTGGTAAGAACACTTTACATAAACTATAATGAAAACACATTTACTGGATAAATTCCTAGCTCAAAAAAAATCATGTGACTAAATCATGTGCTCGTGGTCAATCACTAGCAAACATGCTGCTGTTTTTAAACTAGTACTAATTTAAACTTAATATAAATGTAATAATAGTTAATTAAATCTATATTTAATAGCAAATATAAATTAATCTAAATTCAATTCCATAATACATTTGAAAACGAAGTTATTATATTTAATAAAAGAGCCACAGCGGCTTTAACCGCCGTTTCGATTTCTATTTTGCACCACTTTCCCTGGAAGTGACTCTAGAACAAATGGGATGGAAAGGCTGTTGAATTCACAAATTGTTTTTGTGTGGTGCAGAAATTAATAATTTA
This sequence comes from Gobio gobio, assembly GCF_949357685.1. NCBI lineage: Eukaryota > Metazoa > Chordata > Actinopteri > Cypriniformes > Gobionidae > Gobio > Gobio gobio. The sequence continues at coordinate 56,639,117 of NC_137099.1, read as the reverse complement.
TGCATAGCTAAATGACACACATCTCTGTGGATGTTGATAGTAATAACGAACAGCCAGCAAATGGCCTGAAAGATTTACATCTCAAAATCTAATTTAAAAAAAAAATTATCATCACAATTGAATAAACTCATATTCTTTTCGTAACCTCTAGTTGGACTATTTAAATGGCCTGAGAAAGCACACTTTCCCTTATGCATTTAAAAATGTGTTCTATTTTTTATTTTTTTTTAAAGGGGTGATGAATTGAGAAATCAACTGTCCCTTGAGCCTTTGATATATAAAAGTTCATCGTGATATAAGAATAACCTGTAAGTTTCGGAGCGGAAAACTTCCTTGTTCAGACCCAGAAAACGAGGGATCTCAGAATATGTCGACCCTTGACGTCATAGGATGCAGAAGCGCCGCCTCAAGCCCCGCCCACCGACTCGTGGAGCTACACGGGTCGCGCTACAGAGCAATAAACATGCGGTTCCAGCTCACGTGTGTAAGATATTGCGTTTGTTCACTTCATTTCACCGCAGAATCCATTGTAAACAAGACACAGGTCGAGACTGGATTTGCAGACATACTGAGATTAAAACACAATGCTGTGCTTCTATATTGGATCCGACAGGAACGGTGCGACACACTTATGTGAGTAAAACATGTTTTTTTATATGTGTTAGTTTTGCATTGTTACAGATGGTTTGATATCTATTGATTACACACCTTAGCACGCGGTCACAGGCTGGAGAAGCTGTTATTGGTTCATTCGTGATCAGACTCGGACTTGTAACGGCAGTGCTCACAAAGCCCAAAGTCCCGGGGCTATGTGCTTTTCAGACGGGCTACCAAAACGTATCACAGTCCGTCGGCAGGCCGATTTTAAATAGTGAAATAACATTCCTTTCTTGTGCGCGTGTGTGTGTGTGTACGGGTCGTAGTTATATTCACTGATTGGGTGGGCCAAGTAATACAAAAATAACATTCCAGTCAATCGCGGGTGTATGAGAGATTAATCATTGTGTGTTTGTTTGATAAAGCCAATTAGCGATTCCCCAGATGCTTTCAAAACAATCCCCACATGTACCGAGAGGAGCTGAAGCTCATTAAATATGCTAATCTTATCCAATCCCAGCCGTGGGCGTTTACTTCCAAGTCTTCAGTACGGCACGCCCACCAAAACCGAGCGTTTTTCAGAGAGCCTCAACACCAAGGCAAAAAGTAGCCTATTACTTATTCATTATGATGTTTCTGAATGTACAAACCACACGAACGTCATAAGTTGACCTCAGACACAGTATAAAAAAAATTTAAAAGCCAGTTCATGACACCTTTAAATTTCAAATAGGAGAAAAACTGAATGCATGAAGCGCCGTTACCTTCTCGATGATGTCCAGCAGGCTGCTGAAGTGATGCGTGTTGCAGCCCTCGGCGAGATCCACCAACAGCTGCGTGGCTTGTTTCCGGACGGACAGGTCTCGATCTTCAGCTATCTGACCCAGCTGAGGAATCACCACCACCTCGATCAGCTCCTCCTAGTCAAAGAGAGCACAGATGATCAAGGATAATGTGACGACAGCCAGAGTCTCATGAACACGCAGAGATCCATGTGTGGTTGAGGACTGACTTCATAGAGCTGTCGGTTTGTGCTGAGCACGAAGGACAGGATGTGCAGAACCTTGATCCTGATCATAGAACGGCTCTCATTCCTGACACACACAGGGAAAGAGAGAGATGTTATTCTTGGGGATTTGTTTAAAACATGAATGACACTATTAAAGGGTGATGAATTAATTAATTCATGAATTAATTAAGCAAGTCGTCTTATAGGACAAGGACACGCAGACTCATGAATAATTAAGCGAGCCATCTTCTCATAGGATAAGGACACGCAGACTCATGAATAATTAGCCAAGTCGTCTTATAGGATAAGGACACACAGACTCATGAATAATTAAGCGAGTCATCTTCTCATAGGATAAGGACACGCAGACTCATGAATAATTAGCCAAGTCGTCTTATAGGACAAGAACACGCAGACTCATGAATAATTAAGCGAGTCGTCTTCTCATAGGATAAGGACACGCAGACTCATGAATAATTAAGCAAGGCCTCTTCTCATTGGATAGGACATGCAGACTCATGAATAATTAAGCGAGGCCTCTTCTCATAGGATAAGGACACGCAGACTCATGAATAATTAAGCAAGGCCTCTTCTCATAGGATAAGGACACACAGACTCATGAATAATTAAGCGAGGTCTCTTCTCATAGGATAGGACATGCAGACTCATGAATAATTAAGCGAGGCCTCTTCTCATTGGATACACAGACTCATGAATAATTATGAGACACCGATGAGTCATCGCAGTACTATAGTACGAGAAAACGTCACACTCTGTGAAGTTGATACAAAGATGAATTTTAACCCAGAAATTGAATATAGTGCAATTCTTTTTTTATTAACTACTTTTTTCCAACAATCAAAACAAATGATTGGTAACATTGACTTCTATGATGCTCAACACTCATAACTCTTTTAAAATCACAGAAAATTTGGTTTAGGGTTTCATGACCCTTTAAGTTCTATAGAGCTGCTTAACAGCTTAAATTGCTTTATAATGGATTAATTTTACAACATTAAGACTGTTAACTTTGCTTTTAAACGACCTGTATTGTATAAAGCGCTATATAAATAAAACGTTTCCCGACCTGAAGAACTTCTCCATGAGTTTCAGGAGGTTCTGCAGCCACCCGTCTTTGGCCGGCTGGATGGACTGAGCTCTGTAGGAAATCAGCGTCAACACGGACGCGTCCTGCCAGAGAGAGTCAACAACAGTCAATCAAGCCAGACGGTTTCAGAAGGGGACAGACGTTACAGAGAGCGAGAGCCGAACTCACGGGACGTTTGTCGGCGCACTTCTCCACCAGGCTGAAGAACCTCTGCGAGGATCCGTGGAAGTCGTTCTGCTCGTACAGCTCCTCGACAGTGCTCAGTAACTCATAAACGATCACCTTCAGATCAGGACTGCCCATCGTCTGCACACAGGAGATGGACACCCACAAAATATTAGTTTGGTTTGTTCTTCTTGAAACCAAGAAGAAATGGCAACATTGTTTTTAACCCCTGTTAATATGAACCCGTTTCGAAACAAAGCAACCGATCTACATGTGTAAAAAAGCTGTTTGTGTGTGTGTGTACCTGTATCTGCTGCAGGAGTCTCTCTACGACGGACAGCAGGATGTCCCACGTCACCACCTGCAGCTCTCGGCCGTACTTCTTGATGAGTCGCGTGATGGACAGCACGATCTCATAGGACACCACCTCATTAGAGCAGCTCATGGCCTGGGCAGAAAGGTCAGAGGTTAAACAGTCGTAGGTTTAATAATGTATATAAAAACACAAACTGAAGGCAAATTCGTAGACACCTTGTAGAAGGAAGGCAGGACCAGAGTGGGGGTGTTTTTGAGGGCAGGGAGTCTGTGAGCCCCCCACAGCGCCATACCAACAAAAAACACAGCACCCCTGAGAAGAGCGGCGTCCTCCGAGTACACCCTACACCACAGAGACACACACACACACACTACTGACATCACTAGTGCTGCCAACATTACAATTCAGTGGTTAACAAATTCATTAATTTCTATTAAATAAGGTATAAATTATCATTATTAAAAATTTTAATAATAATAATAATATAATATGCATTTAGTATTATGAACAGTGTTGGGGTAACGCATTACAAGTAATCTGATTACTTTTTCAAGTAAGTAGTAAAGGATTACTTTTTAATTTACAACAACATATCGGAGTTACTTTTTCCAAGTGGTAACTAAAGTTTCTTTGTTTTCCTATTTGTTGACCGACAGCTCTCCTGTTCTCATGTTGAGAGAAATCAGGAACTTTCTTCTCCTGCATCCTATTACTTTGCAATCCAGAATGGCAGCAGAGCTGAAAGATTCGTTTTTGTCATTAAAAAACAAGTCAGCCCAAGTGAGAAGAAGTAACGCAAAAGTAACGTAACATTAATTTACATAAAAAGTAACAAAGTAACACAATTAGTTACTTTTAACGGGGAAATTAGTTACTATTGAAATGCATTACTTAAAAGTAACTTTCCCCAACACTGATTATAAATATTTAGGCCACAGGCCACTGCGGCTAGTGGTTTTCCAAAGTTTTCACCGTCCAAAATTGTATAAATATTTCTAATATCATCTCATAATTTGTCAGCGGGTTTATTAGGCTGCTGTCACTTTAAGACCTGACGCATTGATCCATTATACTGTTACACAGTGCTGTCAAAAGTACCGAACGTGAAAGTCAAGCCAAACTGGACAAACGCTCCCATTTTGTGTGTACTTGACTGTTTAAGTGCAGAACTCAATTTAGAGCTGAGAGGCAGCTTTATGTGTATGCACTTTGGGTATGAGCACAAAATCTGCACGCCGAAATTCACCAACAATATTCCTCCGGAGCAAATGAAACGAGTGAGTGAGAGGAGGCGGGTGTGTGTGTTTACTCGCTGTCAGAGAGATGAGAGAGAGAAAGAGACGCTGGTATTGTGTGTCTATTTTGTGAAAGCATGAGTATTGGAAGCGTTTCAGATATTTCAGTATCAGTATGTATCGAAAAATCGATATTTTTGACAACACTACATTGCACTTAGTTTATTATTTCAGTTGCCTTTTTAAAAGACTATTGAACATTTTTAATACACAATTGAAAATTGTATATATATATATTATATATATAATATAATACAATAGGTGCAGACCAAATCCAACTTGTGTGGACTTGGTTCTGAAGTACAAGTACTCTTGACATCGCTATAATCCGCTCCGTACCTCTCCTCCATGATACGGCACATGGTGTATATGGCACTGTGACCCAGGTGAGTCCCCAACACTTTACGCATCAACTAGAGACACAACGAGATCAAGTGAGAGGAAGTCAAAGCATGCTTATGAGATACACATTATACAATGACGCATCAATGTATTCTTAAAACCGGCTGAATGTATCAATTGGACTGGTTTTCTTCGGGTACCTTCCAGCAGGATTCACAAAACTCCTTCACGTTAACAGTTCGGCACAGCGTGATGATGAACACCGTCAGAGAGTCGGAGGGCAGACAGTTATAACACACCACAGCGTCTAACACCTGCAGCGCAACCTACACACACACACACACACACACACAGATAAACGGATCAGAGGTCACTGGTTTGATCCTGAAAGACTGAATGAAAGTGTCACTCTGACGTACCTCAATATCTGTGGAGGAAGTCGTCCGGTTACACAGAAGGCAGATTTTCCTGTGAGACACAAATCATTATTCAACAATGTTACATTTGAGCTTCTTGATCATTTAGATTCCAGCTCTGTATATTCATTAACCAATCTCATGAGGTGCATCCTGGGACGCTTTAAAAAAAACTACAGGAGGAGGAACATGTGTGCTGGATCCTTTATGGTGCTTTTCCTTTACTATCTGAACCAAATCATTATTTTAATAAAAATATTAGACTGAAAAATGTACACAAGCATTTAAAAGTCTGGGGAAATTATTGTTTTTGAAAGAAGTCTCTTCTGCTCAAAGAGGCCGCATTTATTTGATCAAAAATACAGTAAAACTGTAATATTGTGAAATATTAGTACAATTTAAAATAGCTGTTTTCTATGTGGATATATTGTAAAATGTAATTTATTCCTGTGATCAAAGCTGTATTTTCAGCATCATTACTCCAGTCTTCAGGTCACATGATCCTTCAGAAATCATTCTGATATGATGATTTGATGCTCAAGAAACATTTATGATTATTATCAATGTTTAAAACAGGTGTGCTGCTTCATATTTTTGTGGAAATTTAATGATAAATAAAACGTTTAAAAGAACAGCATTTGAAAATAAAATATTTTAATCTTTTTATAAATGTCTTTGCGGTCACTTTTGATCAATTTAAAGCATCCTTGCTCAATAAATGTATTCGACCCGGTTCCACAGACAGGGTTTAGATTAAGCCAGGATTAGGCCTTAGTTCAATAAGGAAATTTAAATAGCTTTGAACATACATTAGAAAAAAAACATTACTGGTGAGCATCTTGAGACAAAACAATAGCACTGATTTATTTTAAGATATGCTTTCAGTTAAAACTGCTCAAACATGCATTTTAAACTGAGACTAGCTTAAACCTGATCTGTGAAACCAGGGGTATGTTTATTAAAAAAAGAAATCTTACTGACCCCAAACTTTTGACTAGTAGTGTATATCTGTCTACAAAATAGGTCACGCATTTAAGTAGAAGCTTTTAGATTGAAAGGTTTTTCAGATCATGAGAAACATGAAGTTGATCATGTGGGGGTGTTTTCTTACTGGACCATAAGGGAGACATTCTCATCCAGGTAGCACGAGTTGAACTTGACCAGGTTCACAAGGACATGCAGGAAATCCGAGGACAGCCCGATCTCCATCCACAGCAGGACAAACCGAGCTGAAAGAGGAGAAAGAAAGTCATACAGGTTTGGGACAACATGAGGGTGAATAAATGAGTGTTAGGCCGTGTTTACAGCTGGTATTAAGATGAGTTTTGGTCGATCGGTTCACACGTAGACGAGGAAGACACATTCCCGTTCACACCTGGTGTTTTAAGTCTCTTTTGCCCACTTTCAAACACTTCCGTCCTGATTTCTTCAAGGGGAGGGTCTATGGGCGGGTAAATGTATAGGACTTTACAGATCTTTTGATCTAATGGACGAAATAAGCTCACGCAATTGACATATGAACACGCCCGATGGAAAAACACACGAAGCATCAGCTTTAGTTTCTCAGGGTTCCCACACTTTCATGAACACCAGATTCAAGGACTTTTTAAAGAGCACCTATCATGGCATTTAAAATGTTCCAAATATTGTTTTAGAAGTCCCCAACAACAGTTTTGCATGCATGCAATGACAAAAAAGACTTTAGTTTTCTTATAATATGCATTTATTTTTACCTGTTTTGACAGCGATTCTCAAATGATTCCTTTAGTGATTCACTTTTCAAAACCCCGCCTTTACGCGACGCTAATCTGCCGTGATTGGTCCGATGACCCAGTCAGTTGTGATTGGTATAGTCTGTGCAGATATTCTCGGAAACGGAACGCCCATCAAAGTCTTATAGTGACAGTAATTTGTTAATATGTGTCAGGAGTTATGAATATGAAAACCGCGTCGGTACCGTTTGATTGTAATATGAGCCTCAGCTGATCTCATTCATAAAAAAACTCCTCTATTCTCCTCACTCGCGACAAATCAACATCCCTCAGGGCTTTTAGTTCAAAAGTGTGCAGATGAGGAGACATATTGATAGATTCTCATATGTCTGTGTCAAATTTCTAAACAGAGGAGTATTTTTTATTCAATATTTCCTCAAAATGCGCAGATATAGCCTAATCATGAGTGAGTGAGTCTCTTATGTGTTGTTTTCAATTCATCCTGGCAGCCGGAGGGCGCTCTGTGCACATGTAGTCCATTTATGGTACAGACAGACGAAGAAGAACCATGTGCCATAATAGAAGTCCATAATAAAAGCTTCCTGAGATCGCCAAACATACATTTGACGACTAATAAACACTCAATCGCGACGATGTATGGTTTGTATTTAAAGCCACTTAGTCTTCAAATGCTCATCCTTGGGCAGATGAAAAAAGTTTGCTTTTGAGTCGCACTTCAGAACACAGCGTCTCGTCTCCATGATGTTTTCTAGTTTTCACTGGCGTCTCGTCGCCATGATGTTTTCTAGTTTTCACTGGCGTCTCGTCGCCATGATGTTTTCTAGTTTTCACTGGCGTCTCGTCTCCATGATGTTTTCTAGTTTTCACTGGAATCTCGTCGCCATGATGTTTTCTAGTTTTCACTGGTGTCTCGTCGCCATGATGTTTTCTAGTTTTCACTGGCGTCTCGTCTCCATGATGTTTTCTAGTTTTCACTGGCGTCTCGTCTCCATGATGTTTTCTAGTTTTCACTGGCGTCTCGTGGCCATGATGTTTTCTAGTTTTCACTGGAATCTCGTCGCCATGATGTTTTCTAGTTTTCACTGGCGTCTCGTCGCCATGATGTTTTCTAGTTTTCACTGGAATCTCGTCGCCATGATGTTTTCTAGTTTTCACTGGCGTCTCGTCGCCATGATGTTTTCTAGTTTTCACTGGCGTCTCGTCTCCATGATGTTTTCTAGTTTTCACTGGCGTCTCGTCTCCATGATGTTTTCTAGTTTTCACTGGCGTCTCGTGGCCATGATGTTTTCTAGTTTTCACTGGCGTCTCGTCTCCATGATGTTTTCTAGTTTTCACTGGAATCTCGTCGCCATGATGTTTTCTAGTTTTCACTGGCGTCTCGTCGCCATGATGTTTTCTAGTTTTCACTGGCGTCTCGTCTCCATGATGTTTTCTAGTTTTCACTGGCGTCTCGTGGCCATGATGTTTTCTAGTTTTCACTGGCGTCTCGTGGCCATGATGTTTTCTAGTTTTCACTGGCGTCTCGTCTCCATGATGTTTTCTAGTTTTCACTGGCGTCTCGTCTCCATGATGTTTTCTAGTTTTCACTGGCGTCTCGTGGCCATGATGTTTTCTAGTTTTCACTGGCGTCTCGTCTCCATGATGTTTTCTAGTTTTCACTGGAATCTCGTCGCCATGATGTTTTCTAGTTTTCACTGGCGTCTCGTCGCCATGATGTTTTCTAGTTTTCACTGGCGTCTCGTCTCCATGATGTTTTCTAGTTTTCACTGGCGTCTCGTGGCCATGATGTTTTCTAGTTTTCACTGGCGTCTCGTCTCCATGATGTTTTCTAGTTTTCACTGGAATCTCGTCGCCATGATGTTTTCTAGTTTTCACTGGCGTCTCGTGGCCATGATGTTTTCTAGTTTTCACTGGAATCTCGTCGCCATGATGTTTTCTAGTTTTCACTGGAATCTCGTCGCCATGATGTTTTCTAGTTTTCACTGGAATCTCGTCGCCATGATGTTTTCTAGTTTTCACTGGAATCTCGTGGCCATGATGTTTTCTAGTTTTCACTGGAATCTCGTCGCCATGATGTTTTCTAGTTTTCACTGGCGTCTCGTCGCCATGATGTTTTCTAGTTTTCACTGGCGTCTCGTCGCCATGATGTTTTCTAGTTTTCACTGGCGTCTCGTCGCCATGATGTTTTCTAGTTTTCACTGGCGTCTCGTGGCCATGATGTTTTCTAGTTTTCACTGGCGTCTCGTCTCCATGATGTTTTCTAGTTTTCACTGGCGTCTCGTCTCCATGATGTTTTCTAGTTTTCACTGGCGTCTCGTCGCCATGATGTTTTCTAGTTTTCACTGGCGTCTCGTGGCCATGATGTTTTCTAGTTTTCACTGGCGTCTCGTGGCCATGATGTTTTCTAGTTTTCACTGGTGTCTCGTCGCCATGATGTTTTCTAGTTTTCACTGGCGTCTCGTGGCCATGATGTTTTCTAGTTTTCACTGGAATCTCGTCGCCATGATGTTTTCTAGTTTTCACTGGCGTCTCGTCGCCATGATGTTTTCTAGTTTTCACTGGCGTCTCGTCTCCATGATGTTTTCTAGTTTTCACTGGCGTCTCGTGGCCATGATGTTTTCTAGTTTTCACTGGCGTCTCGTGGCCATGATGTTTTCTAGTTTTCACTGGAATCTCGTCGCCATGATGTTTTCTAGTTTTCACTGGCGTCTCGTCGCCATGATGTTTTCTAGTTTTCACTGGCGTCTCGTCGCCATGATGTTTTCTAGTTTTCACTGGCGTCTCGTGGCCATGATGTTTTCTAGTTTTCACTGGTGTCTCGTCGCCATGATGTTTTCTAGTTTTCACTGGCGTCTCGTGGCCATGATGTTTTCTAGTTTTCACTGGAATCTCGTCGCCATGATGTTTTCTAGTTTTCACTGGCGTCTCGTGGCCATGATGTTTTCTAGTTTTCACTGGCGTCTCGTCGCCATGATGTTTTCTAGTTTTCACTGGAATCTCGTCGCCATGATGTTTTCTAGTTTTCACTGGCGTCTCGTGGCCATGATGTTTTCTAGTTTTCACTGGCGTCTCGTGGCCATGATGTTTTCTAGTTTTCACTGGTGTCTCGTCGCCATGATGTTTTCTAGTTTTCACTGGTGTCTCGTCGCCATGATGTTTTCTAGTTTTCACTGGTGTCTCGTGGCCATGATGTTTTCTAGTTTTCACTGGCGTCTCGTCGCCATGATGTTTTCTAGTTTTCACTGGCGTCTCGTGGCCATGATGTTTTCTAGTTTTCACTGGTGTCTCGTCGCCATGATGTTTTCTAGTTTTCACTGGCGTCTCGTCGCCATGATGTTTTCTAGTTTTCACTGGTGTCTCGTGGCCATGATGTTTTCTAGTTTTCACTGGCGTCTCGTCGCCATGATGTTTTCTAGTTTTCACTGGCGTCTCGTCTCCATGATGTTTTCTAGTTTTCACTGGTGTCTCGTCGCCATGATGTTTTCTAGTTTTCACTGGCGTCTCGTGGCCATGATGTTTTCTAGTTTTCACTGGCGTCTCGTCGCCATGATGTTTTCTAGTTTTCACTGGTGTCTCGTGGCCATGATGTTTTCTAGTTTTCACTGGCGTCTCGTCGCCATGATGTTTTCTAGTTTTCACTGGCGTCTCGTCTCCATGATGTTTTCTAGTTTTCACTGGTGTCTCGTCGCCATGATGTTTTCTAGTTTTCACTGGCGTCTCGTGGCCATGATGTTTTCTAGTTTTCACTGGCGTCTCGTCGCCATGATGTTTTCTAGTTTTCACTGGCGTCTCGTCGCCATGATGTTTTCTAGTTTTCACTGGCGTCTTGGAGCGCAATAAGTGGGCGTATCGTATTCAAATAACTTGACAAGTTGACGTCATCTAGTCAGAGAAAAAGCTTCGGTCTTCTAGCGATTCTTAAAAATGACTCAGAGTCGACTCTTACTTTTGAAAGAAAATAACTATATATACGGTGCACTGTCATATTTCAAACTTTGCAGGATGTTTTTGTTCACTTAGATCTATGTTACGCACTACATGAAAGGTAAATTTAAAAATTCCATGATAGGTGCTCTTTAAAGCACCTTTTATTTTAAATCAAGCACAACAAATGCGATAAAGGTGGGTGTGTTACTGCCGATATATCAAATACCTACTATACCGGTGTCTATCATTAATGCAGTAACGCTAAGGCATATACTGACAACTAAAATACAATTTCCAATGAGGAAAAATTTCAGATTTTACAAAATCCAATGAGGAAAGAGGCTGGTGTACAAGATGCAGTTTGCAGCTCTCTTATTCCTGCTTTTAACATTTATTTCACACTAGTTTTAGTTTTCTTTTTTATAAATCATTACTTAATTATAACATCAAAATATAGAGATAACATTGTATACATTAATTTTCCAATTAAATGAAAAGATATGGACAAGTTAATTGTTAGGCATTAAAAATATGCAAAATTATTTATTAAATCACCTGTAAAAATCAATTTGAAGGCTTTTAAGACCTGCACATATATTATATTTAACATATATAATTGCTGCTGTAATAGCGGCCCATTTCAAATGTTTACGTGCTTTTCTTCTTTTTATTTTTTGAGCGGTGATGAAATATTGCTCTTGTAAATACTCACCAGCATTTCAGTAATGAAAGTCTAGATCTTTAAAATGCATCCAAATTACAGCAAAGCACAACCGTACGGTGGCCTGCAGTGGTTAAAAAGGATATAAACAGGGAATTTTGAAGTGATCTCATCTTGAAAACTCAGAGATGTGGATTTGGACAGCAATTCAATTACCACACGTCCTTGGTGTTTGTCTAAAAACAGTAGGTAATTCGGCCGGGATTTTTACGCGGGTGGTGGGAGAAAAACACTGACATTCTGGATTTGGGCGGCAATAAAATCACAGACTAGCCCCTGTCAATGATGAAAATACCTTACGACCCCACGAGAAACAATTACCATCCGAATAGGGCTTTTGACAGTAGATTGCGCTTATGGAACAGCAGAAATATATTGAAATAGCTTCCTCCCGTAATGCTGTTTTGTTCTGGCTTTGGCAGCGCTTGAAGGCCAATTGTTGTAACAGCACCATGCTGCTCTAACAAAATGTAGTTAATGCTTAATTCAAGCACTTTCAAGCACCTATGTTTGTTTTCAAGTACTTTCCAGGCCTTGAATCCATGTGTCTGAAATTCAAGAACTTTCGAGAAGCGTGGGAACCCTGGTTTCTGCTCTGACAGACGCAAGACCAGCCGAACGCTGTGAGAGTGTGTTAGAAATCAGGAATGGTGAGAGAACATTGAGCTTGGGACGTTTTTCATCTTCAAAACAAACTTGGGTCTTCAGCCGACAAAGTTTAAATCCCGTCTGGCTAGTGCTCTTCCCATAATGTTTACGTGTGAGGTCAGTAGGCTGGCTTTGAACACATTCGACCACATGAGCATCTACACTACGAAAGCAATCCGGTCGAATGTGTTTTCAACTACCTCTGGAAGTGGTCGAAATCGGACAAGCTCATTGTTTTAGACCTGTATTTACACCTTGTGATCGGATTGACAAAAACACATCTTAGTAACAGGTGTAAGCAGGGCCTTATACTATATATATATATATATACACACACACACACACACACACATACATACATACATACATACATACATACATATATATATATATATATATAGTCTAAGCAACGTACCGATCTCCTCCTCTAGGTAAGTGATGTCTTTCCCGTTCTCCGTGAGGGCCTTGAACACCTCCAGTCTCTCGGCCAGATCTTCATTAGAGGGCTGATAGTCCAGAATGATCTTAAAGAAGTACGCTCTTAATGGACCCAACCGCTCCCCCTACACAAGAAGACCATGAAGAAAACATGAGCTGTGTTTGCAGCCAAGGGCACTGCATTGTTGTTCCTAAGGTGTTGAAAAAGCGCACCTGTCCTTGTATAATGGCTCTCAGCAGCACCAGCACCGCATGACGGGCTTCAGGCGGCTGTTCAGGCTGCATCATATCCTCCACGGCCTTCCACAACGCCTCCACTGCATGCTGAAACACACACACACACACACACAACACACTTTAGATCCACTTATCATTCAGGAACACACAGCTGCTCCTCCACGCTCTCACCTCCTCAAACTTCTTGGATTTGGCGAGCTCGCACACGTGGTTGATGACTTTGATCCGGTGGTGGAGGCCATACTCTGGAGCGAGCTCCTGAACGACGAGATAAGAGAGATTATGTGAGGAACACAAGGTCATGGAGAAGTACAGAAGATGTGAGTGTTCAGTGGGAGCATCGCTGACCATCAGGATGTCCAGTGTGATGATAAACTCGGACTGTTTGCTCTCGTTCTGCTTGCTGTGGGGCCGGGTCGGACCGAGGCCAAAGATCCCCTTCACCCTGTCCCGCAGAGACTCTTTACTGGGCTGTTTATTCATCTTCACGCCTGTGAAAGGCCCAGAATGAGAGAACCTTAAGACCTCCTGGAGGACGAGGTGCACAAAAAGAGGGTCTGTGGACTGTTATATAAACTAAAAAATAAGCGCACACACACACAGTGTGGTCCAGGAGTCAGAAAACTCCTTCAAACAACCTTACATATGTGATTTCTGACATGTCATTTCCAGTACATTGGACCTCAGGAGATATGCGCGTGCACGTGAAGGTTTTCAGCCCCTTGAGACCTCAAAACACATAGGCTACACCAAGACATACTCATAACTCATTTGCGACATGAATAACAGTCTAGTCCAGTTTAATATTGCCCTCTTTTGTCATGAAAACAGGGCAGAAAAACAATGCACAGAGGTAAAACGTCTGACACCTCGTGACAGTTCAGCCCATGCACACAAAAAACGAGCATTTAAAACTGAACATTTCCCTGAGTGTCATGGAGAACATTACCTGACAATAAACACGCCAAATAAACCGTTTAAATACACGCAAATCCCCGTTGTGGACAAATAAACAAGGCGAAATAAATAAATAAACCAGAATCAATACATAAACAAGCCAATGCAACAAACAAACACTGTTATTTACCGTCTGCGGATGACAGAGGAGGGCTGATATCGAGAAGATATAACTAAAAGATACCGCTGAATCACTCGCGATTTATGCATTTGTTTGTGACAGTGTCTCATCCAGCAGAAACTGCCCCAGCTCTCACCAGTCCCGTTTACTGCCCCCCGGATGTCATGTTTTTACACGGGCATGCACTTCCTACAAAAACACGTCACGTGACCACCGACGGAAGGGATTTGTAGTTCCGAGAGCAGCGAGTGCGCGTTTACTTTACATACGCAGGCTGCGTTGAAAAACTACAAATGATTAACGCTTGTGAAACAGTTCGTTTTCAATGAACCCGATCCAACAATCGATTCAGTGATTCCTTTGGGTTATTCTGTAAATATCCGCTCGGATCCATTTCTAAAAGATTCGCTCTGAGCGGTTGTGAATGAATTCATTGAAAAAGATCCGACTCAATCGAATGATTCATTCAGGAGTAGGACGTCGGTTTCGACAACATGGATATTGATGTTGTGTTTACGTAAAATGCAGTTTTTTATTTGTGACGTAAAGTCGGGTAATGTGAACGAATGTTAGCGCCAGGCCGGAGTTTATGCGTCTATATGTTCCGTCGTTTGACTGTAAGAATGAACTCTCCATATTTCACCGATTCAACAGCTGTATTGGACACTTCTGCAACTGAGAGTATGGGGGAAAGTGCTGTAAATAAGGGAGGCATCCGTAGATTGAGATCCAGAATGGCTCAAGGGCTCAAATCAGAAGATGATCCTCCAAAAGTGAAAGCAGAAGTTCACGAGCAGAGTATTTCACTGCAGACACATGCAGAGACTCCTGCAGGTCAGGTGAACTGCACAAGTAGAGATACAACTATTTTAATAAATATGTTATATCGTTATTCATGCATATTTTTTTTTTTTACAGAGACTGAGTCAAGTTGCAAAAACACAATCAAAAAAGTGAAAGAAGAGGCAGTGGATGATAAAGCCCCTCTGACATCATCTAGGACACCAAGGCGGGGCCGTTTGAAGGTGGAGTATGAGGAGGAAGGGGCGGAGCTAAAGAGGGAGCGCTGGGAGCCGTGTGATTGGAGAACGCAGCTGTCGTTTATCAGGGAGATGAGGAGCAGGCGGGACGCTCCTGTGGACCAAATGGGAGCAGAAAAATGCTTCGACACAAAGGCCCCGCCTGAGGTGAGAGAGAACCAATGGCAGACCACCTGAGGTAATCGACAACCAGTCAGCTTTCTCTCTTCCTTCCTTCCTCAGGTGCGTCGCTACCAGGTGCTGATCTCCTTAATGTTGTCCAGTCAAACGAAAGATCTTGTGACGGCTGGCGCTATGCAGAGATTACGCAAGCATGACCTCAGCGTGGACGTCATACTCAACATGGACGAGGAGACTCTGGGCAAACTCATCTACCCAGTGGGCTTCTGGAGGGTAAATGACACGTGTTCAAATACATACAAATATCATATATAATCAGAGCAACACCTTTCAACAATCAAAAACTCTCAACCGTCCTCTCAGACAAAGGTGAAGTACATCAAACAGGCCACGGCTCTGATCCAGCAGGAGTTTGGCGGAGACATTCCTAACACAGTGGAGGGTCTGATACGTCTGCCGGGCGTCGGCCCCAAGATGGCCCACCTGGCCATGGATATCGCCTGGAACCAGGTTTCAGGCATCGGTAAGGAGGAAGTTAACTCATTATCTTGGCCTGAAAAAGTTTCTGTCTGTTCTGACTTAGTTGCTTAACTTTCTAGTCAATCAGACATACAGTTTACCAAGAACATTGTTGTGACCACCTATAAAACAGTCAGAAACACCCTAAAAACCACCTATAAAACAGTCAGAAACACCCTAAAAACCACCTATAAAACAGTCAGAAACACCTTAGCAACCACCTATAAAACAGAAACTACCTATAAGTTAGTCAGAATGCCCTAGCAGCTACTTATAAAAGTCAGAACACCCTAGCAACTACCTATAAAACAGTCAGAACACCCTAGCAACCACCTATAAAACAGTCAGAACATCCTAGCAACCACCTAGAAAACAGGCAGAACACCCTAGCAATCACCTATAAAACAGGCAGAACACCCTAGCAACCACCTATAAAACAGTCAGAACAAGCTAGCAACCACTTATAAAACAGTCAGAACACCCTAGCAACTACCTGTAAAACAGTCGGAACACCCCAGAAACCACATATAAAACAGTCAGAACACTTATAAAACAGTCAGAAAACCAGAGCAACTATCTATTAAACAGCCACAACACCATAGAAACCACTTATAAAACAGTCAGAACATTCTAGCAACTGCATAGCAGCATTTCAGAATATCCTAGCAACCACCAGAGATCCCTAGCAATTGCCTAGCTACAACAGCAGAAAAACATAACACTGCAACTACCTATTAAACAGCCAGAACACCCTAGAAACCACATATAAAACAGTCAGAACACCCTAGCAACTACCAATTAAACAGTCAGAACACCCTAGCAACTACCTATAAAACAGTCAGAACACCCTAGAAACCACATATAAAACAGTCAGAATACCCTAGCAACCTCCTATTAAGCAGCCAGAACACCCTAGAAACCACTTATAAAACAGTCAGAACACCCTAGCAACCACCTATAAAACAGCCAGAACACCCTAGCAACTATCTGTAAAACAGTCAGAACACCCTAGAAACCCCCTATAAAACAATCAGAACACCCTAGCAACCACTTATAAAACAGTCAGAACACCCTAGCAACTACCTATGAAACAGTCAGAACACCCTAGCAACTACCTATAAAACAGTCAGAACACCCTAGAAAACACCTATAAAACAGTCAGAATACCCTAGCAACCACCTATTAAGCAGCCAGAACACCCTAGAAACCACTTATAAAACAGTCAGAACACCCTAGCAACTACCTATAAAACAGCCAGAACGCCCAATCAACTACCTATTAAACAGCAAGAACACCCTAAAAACCACCTATAAAACAATCAGAAAACCCTAGCAACCACTTATAAAACAGTCAGAACACCCTAGCAACTACCTGTAAAACAGTCGGAACACCCTAGAAACCACCTATGAAACAGTCAGAACACCCTAGCAACTACCAATTAAACAGCCAGAACGCCAAAGCAACTACCTATTAAACAGTCAGAACACCCTAGCAACTACCTATAAAACAGCCAGAACGCCCAATCAACTACCTATTAAACAGCAAGAACACCCTAGAAACCACCTATAAAACAATCAGAACACCCTAGCAACCACCTATAAAACAGTCAGAACATCCTAGCAACCACCTATAAAACAGTCAGAACACCCTAGAAACTACCTATAAAACAGTCTGAACACCCTAGCAATCACCTATAAAACAGTCAGAACACCCTAGAAACTACCTATAAAACAGTCGGAACACTTATAAAACAGTTAGAACACCAGAGCAACTAGCGTTTATGCTTTTCTGCTGTTGTAGCTAGGCAATTGCTAGGGATCTAGCAACTACCAACTACCAATTAAACAGTTAGAACACCCTAGCAACTACCTATAAAACAGTCAGAACACCCTAGAAACTACCTATAAAACAGTCTGAACACCCTAGCAACTACCTATAAAACAGTCAGAACACCCTAGAAACCACCTATAAAACAGTCTGAACACCCTAGCAACCACCTATTAAGCAGCCAGAACACCCTAGAAACCACTTATAAAACAGTCAGAACACCCTAGCAACTACCTATAAAACAGGCAGAACACCCTAGCAATCATCTATAAAACAGGCAGAACACCCTAGCAACCACCTATAAAACAGTCAGAACAAGCTAGCAACCACTTATAAAACAGTCAGAACACACTAGCAACTACCTATAAAACAGTCAGAACAAGCTAGCAACCACTTATAAAACAGTCAGAACACACTAGCAACTACCTGTAAAACAGTCGGAACACCCCAGAAACCACATATAAAACAGTCAGAACACTTATAAAACAGTCAGAAAACCAGAGCAACTATCTATTAAACAGCCACAACACCATAGAAACCACTTATAAAACAGTCAGAACATTCTAGCAACTGCATAGCAGCATTTCAGAATATCCTAGCAACCACCAGAGATCCCTAGCAATTGCCTAGCTACAACAGCAGAAAAACATAAAACTGCAACTACCTATTAAACAGCCAGAACACCCTAGAAACCACATATAAAACAGTCAGAACACCCTAGCAACTACCAATTAAACAGTCAGAACACCCTAGCAACTACCTATAAAACAGTCAGAACACCCTAGAAACCACATATAAAACAGTCAGAATACCCTAGCAACCTCCTATTAAGCAGCCAGAACACCCTAGAAACCACTTATAAAACAGTCAGAACACCCTAGCAACCACCTATAAAACAGCCAGAACACCCTAGCAACTATCTGTAAAACAGTCAGAACACCCTAGAAACCCCCTATAAAACAATCAGAACACCCTAGCAACCACTTATAAAACAGTCAGAACACCCTAGCAACTACCTATGAAACAGTCAGAACACCCTAGCAACTACCTATAAAACAGTCAGAACACCCTAGAAAACACCTATAAAACAGTCAGAATACCCTAGCAACCACCTATTAAGCAGCCAGAACACCCTAGAAACCACTTATAAAACAGTCAGAACACCCTAGCAACTACCTATAAAACAGCCAGAACGCCCAATCAACTACCTATTAAACAGCAAGAACACCCTAAAAACCACCTATAAAACAATCAGAACACCCTAGCAACCACTTATAAAACAGTCAGAACACCCTAGCAACTACCTGTAAAACAGTCGGAACACCCTAGAAACCACCTATGAAACAGTCAGAACACCCTAGCAACTACCAATTAAACAGCCAGAACGCCAAAGCAACTACCTATTAAACAGTCAGAACACCCTAGCAACTACCTATAAAACAGCCAGAACGCCCAATCAACTACCTATTAAACAGCAAGAACACCCTAGAAACCACCTATAAAACAATCAGAACACCCTAGCAACCACCTATAAAACAGTCAGAACATCCTAGCAACCACCTATAAAACAGTCAGAACACCCTAGAAACTACCTATAAAACAGTCTGAACACCCTAGCAATCACCTATAAAACAGTCAGAACACCCTAGAAACTACCTATAAAACAGTCGGAACACTTATAAAACAGTTAGAACACCAGAGCAACTAGCGTTTATGCTTTTCTGCTGTTGTAGCTAGGCAATTGCTAGGGATCTAGCAACTACCAACTACCAATTAAACAGTTAGAACACCCTAGCAACTACCTATAAAACAGTCAGAACACCCTAGAAACTACCTATAAAACAGTCTGAACACCCTAGCAACTACCTATAAAACAGTCAGAACACCCTAGAAACCACCTATAAAACAGTCTGAACACCCTAGCAACCACCTATTAAGCAGCCAGAACACCCTAGAAACCACTTATAAAACAGTCAGAACACCCTAGCAACTACCTATAAAACAGTCAGAACACCCTAGCAACTATCTGTAAAACAGTCGGAACACCCTAGAAACCACCTATGAAACAGCCAGAACGCCAAAGCAACTACCTATTAAACAGTCAGAACACCCTAGCAACTACCTATAAAACAGCCAGAACGCCCAATCAACTACCTATTAAACAGCAAGAACACCCTAGAAACCACCTATAAAACAATCAGAACACCCTAGCAACCACTCATAAAACAGTCAGAACACCCTAGCAACCACCTATAAAACAGTCAGAACATCTTAGCAACCACCTATAAAACAGTCAGAACACCCTAGAAACTACCTATAAAACAGTCTGAACACCCTAGCAATCACCTATAAAACAGTCAGAACACCCTAGAAACTACCTATAAAACAGTCGGAACACTTATAAAACAGTTAGAACACCAGAGCAACTAGCGTTTATGCTTTTCTGCTGTTGTAGCTAGGCAATTGCTAGGGATCTAGCAACTACCAACTACCAATTAAACAGTTAGAACACCCTAGCAACTACCTATAAAACAGTCAGAACACCCTAGAAACTACCTATAAAACAGTCAGAAAATCCTAGAAACCACCTATAAAACAGTCAGAACACCCTAGCAACCACCTATTAAGCAGCCAGAACACCGTAGAAACCACTTATAAAACAGTCAGAACACCCTAGCAACTACCTATAAAACAGTCAGAACACCCTAGCAACTATCTGTAAAACAGTCGGAACACCCTAGAAACCACCTATAAAACAGTCAGAAAACCCTATAAAACAGTCAGAACATCCTAGCAACTACCTATAAAACAGTCAGAACACCCTAGCAACCACCTATTAAGCAGCCAGAACACCGTAGAAACCACTTATAAAACAGTCAGAACACCCTAGCAACTACCTATAAAACAGTCAGAACACCCTAGCAACTATCTGTAAAACAGTCGGAACACCCTAGAAACCACCTATAAAACAGTCAGAAAACCCTATAAAACAGTCAGAACATCCTAGAAACTACCTATAAAACAGTCAGAACATCCTAGAAACTACCTATAAAACAGTCGGAACACTTATAAAACAGTTAGAACACCAGAGCAACTATCTATTAACAAGCAGAAACACCATAGAAACCACATATAAAACAGTCAGAACATTCTAGCAACTGCATAGCAGCAATTCAGAATATCCTAGCAACCACCAGAGATCCCTAGCAATTGCCTAGCTACAACAGCAGAAAAACATAAAACTGCAACTACCTATTAAACAGCCAGAACACCCTAGAAACCACATATAAAACAGTCAGAACACCCGAGCAACTACCTATAAAACAGCCAAAACACCATAGCAACCACCTAGTACTCCCTAGTAATTTCCTAGCAACCATTGAGAATACCATGGCAACCACCTTGCAGTGCCCTATAAACTAGCCAGAACACTCTTGCAACTGCCTAGCAACCAATCAGAAATCTTTAGCAACACCCTACTTTCTTAAAAACTTCAAATCTTTCTTTAAACCGCCCAAAGATTTTCAATCTGTGTAGACTTTCAGGCAAAGCTTTGTCAAGACAAAATGTAAGTCTTTTTTTTTTGTTTTAGATAAAGTATTTATATTTGTGTGTGTGTGTGTGTGTGTGTGTGTGTGTGTGTGTGTGTGTGTGTGTGTGTGTGTGTGTGTGTGTGTGTGTGTGTGTGTGTGTGTGTGTGTGTGTGTGTGTGTGTGTGTGTGTGTGTGTGTGTGTGTGTGTGTGTGTGTGTGTGTGTGTGTGTGTGTGTGTGTGTGTGTGTGTGTATGTAGGCGTAGACACCCACGTCCACCGAATCTCAAACAGGCTCGGATGGATCAGGAAAGAGACCAAGACTCCGGAGGAGACACGGAGAGCTCTCGAGGAGTGGTTACCAAGGTAACCTCTATTTTCGGTCCGGTTGTTGCTAACGTTCATCTCAACGTCAAAACAATTTCACTGAAGTTTCGCAATGTTCTGCTCTGCCTTTTCCCCGGCTGCAGAGATCTGTGGAGTGAGATCAACTGGCTGCTGGTGGGTTTCGGGCAGCAGGTGTGTTTACCTGTCGGGCCGCTGTGCTCCGTGTGTCTGAATCAGCACACCTGTCCCGCCGCACACCGATCCTCTCCCAGCAAGAAGCTCAAATCCAGTCCAGCATCTCCAACAGCACGGGTTAAAGAAGAGCCGGCGGGCGCGTCCCGGCCCAGGTGCCCCTCTCAGAGCAGGAAGCACACAGCCCCGCAGGAAGTGTCAGGAAACGAGGGACAGGAAAAGAAGACATCAAGAGAAGACGCTCCATCTGTCACACGACAGAGGAACAGAAGGAAAGGGAAAGCAGGAGCGCCACCATCAGGACAGTTTGTTAACTAAATGGACATTTTTGATTAAAAGATATTGTTAGAACAGCGTACTACTCTTATTTCACATTTTCATTAAAGGGTCATGAAACCCTAAACCAAATTTTCTGAGATTTTAACAGAGTTATGTGTGTTGAGCTAGCCTGGATGCCAGCCGAATTTAGCCCCGCCCACAACATTTTTACTCGGGCAGTTCAGTCTGGACTTGATCCATAGAGAAGTAATTATGCCCGAACAGAAGCTGTTCGGACCAATGAAATTGTCAGGGCGGGCTTTAGACGATGATGGACAGATGATTAACAGTAACGTAATCATCCACGTCATCAAAGGCGCTTGGGTTCAATTTGCTCTTATCCTAAACGGAGAACTTGTTCATATATGCATTCACCTTTACTATTTCTCTCAGAAATGATGATCGTGTTGGTAAGTACTCTGTGTATCCTTAAATACTTTTTACAACACCGGCAAAGATCGTTTACACTCATCTTTTTCTTCTAACGTTACTTATTCCAGCGCGCGTGCAGGTACAGGGTTGCCAAGTTTTTACAGCAAAACTGCCCAATTGCTAACGTTCCTCAAAACTAGCCAAAAACAAGCCCAATAGCTTTCCGGGGGGGGGTTCTCCGGGAAAAAAATGCATTTGGGGGGTAAAATATGTGTTATTTTGGCAGGGCTGGCAGCTAAAAATCGCATTCCTGGGTCTGTATATCACATAATTGGGGTCGCTTCAACCCGCGGACATGGCAACACTGTGTGCAGTTGAGTTCTGTTGACATTTGATAACTAACGTTATGCGTCGCTCCGTTGCTCTGATTGGTTGTAGGTCTATCCAATTGAGGTCTTTCCTGGTTCGGTTGAAACACGCCCCATAATCACAGCCCAACGGAGCAGAATCAGACTCATATTCTGACTAGAATTGAGTATGACGACGTCAGGCTAGTGTTGAGCATCATAGAAGTCAATGTTACCATCCATTCATTTTGATTGTAGGAGAAAACTAGTTAACTTTAAAAAAAATTGCGCTATATTCAACTTCCGGGTTTAAATTTATGACCCATTAGAGGAACACGCCACTATTTTTGAAAATAGGCAAATTTTCTGACTCCCCTAGAGTTAAAGAGTTGAGTTTTACCGTTTTCGAATCCATTCAGCTGATCTCCGGGTCTGGCGGTAGCACTTTTAGCATAGCTTAGCATAGATCATTGAATCTGATTAGACCGTTAGCATCTCGCTCAAAAATGACCAAAGACTTTCGATATTTTCCAGGCGCAATGATATTACTTCCGTCAACATAACCTGCTTGTCAGAGAACAAACTTGTGTTTACGGGGACTCTTTTCAGGCGCTGCGTAATATCATTGCGCCACTGCACTCAAAGTTCCTTGATTATTACGCAGGAATGAGAGTATAGTTCCTAGGCATATCGGCCTAGAAAATCACAACTTTTTATTTTCCGTCGGTCTTAGTACACGATGTAACTACAGAAGAGTCAAGTTTTAAATAGGATCAAAAGTCTTTGGTCATTTTTGAGCGAGATGCTAACGGTCTAATCCGATTCGATTGGACATTTTTGATTAAAAGACATTCTTAGAACAGCATACTACTCTTATTTCACATTTTTATTAAAGGGACACAACACGTTTTTGGAAAATAGGCTCATTTTTCAGCTCCCCTGGATTTAAAGAGTTGAGTTTTACCGTTTTCGAATCCATTCAGCTGATCTCCGGGTCTGGCGGTAGCACTTTTAGCATAGCTTAGCATAGATCATTGAATCTGATTAGACCGTTAGCATCTCGCTCAAAAAAATGACCAAAGACTTTCGATATTTTCCAGGCACAATTATATTACACAGCGCCTGAAAATAGTCTAACTTCCGTCAACATAACCAACGTGACAACCTGCTTGCACAGAGAGCGCTGGGGACTATTTTCAGGTGCTGCGTAATATCATTGCGCCGCTGCACTCATGGTACGCCACAAAGTTCCTTGATAATTACGCAGGAATGAGAGAATAGTTCCTAGCCATATCGGTTTAGAATATCACAACTTTTAATTTTCCGTCGGTCTTAGTACACAATGTAACTACAGAAGAGTCAAGTTTTAAATAGGAAAAATATCGAAACTCTTTGGTCATTTTTTTGAGCGAGATGCTAACGGTCTAATCAGATTCAATGATCTATGCTAAGCTATGCTAAAAGTGCTACCGCCAGACCCGGAGATCAGCTGAATGGGTTTGAAAACGGTAAAACTCAACTGTTTAATTCTAGGAGAACTGGAAAATGAGCCTATTGTCAAAAAAAAGTGGAGTGTTCCTTTAATGCATGGAACACCTGCATAAAATCGGCCAACGTTTGCATCCCACAATGCATTGCAATCTACCTATTAATGGGTCAGTTTTCCATATACATATGCATGCAACACACTAATATTCATACAGAACATCATATTAGTGTACTTTTGCAGTGTGTTTATTTACAATATGCAATTTGCCAGTATGTTCACTAGGTTACATGTCAAAAAATCACATTAATTACCATTTATTAATGTTTTTTAAAAGTCTCCCCTGCTCACCAAGGCTGCATTTATTTGATCAAAGATCAAAGATATGATCATTATCAATGATGAAAACAGTTGTGCTGCTTCATGTGTGTTTTTTAGGATTCTTTAATGGATATAAAGTTCAAAAAGAACATTATTTTGTTGCACATTATACATTTTTACTGTACGTTTTGGTCAATTTAATGCACCCTTGAAGAATAAAAGTGTTTTGATCTCACCCCAAACCTTTTAATGACAGCGATACAGTGTCATTAAATTAATAAAATAGCTAATTTAATTTTTGAGATAATACCTAGCTAACGTAATGAGGTTTATGAGGCATTCTTTGCAGTATTCAATAACCTTGATTTAATGTAAGCCTGGATGTTTTTTGTCAACACTAGAGGGCAGACCGGGCAAAAAATAATTACTTCACACACTATTTTTTGCACCTACACACACACATTTACAGATAGCACAGTCTCTGAGGAGATACAGTACATCTAGCTCCATGTATTAATTGTATATATGTTTATATGTTCACTGTTTTCTAACCGAATGGTGTGATCGTGTGTTTTGGGACCGTGCAGCTGAAGGTGTGGGCGAGCTGGCCTGTTTTAAATGCAGTGGGTGATTGATCATATCACTGCTCCAGGTCAGTTATGTGTGTGTTATTGAGTCAGTGTGGGTTACATGAGCTGATCCCAGATCAGTCCAAAAACACAAGGGAAGAGGAAGAGTTCCGCATGGATATCTGTGACTTATCCAGCATCTGATCTCTCCAATCCTTCTCGCTCTCTCTCTTTTCTCTCTCTCACACACACACGCACACACACTTTACAGTTTTTTCTCATCCTCTTACACCTGTTCCGTTCTCACACTCGCACACTGATGGACATTTGGACTATTATTGATTGATTAGCTCGTTTCTGAAGAAGAATACGCGTCGTTTTGTCTGTGGGAACGCGTGTGGGATGCGCGTGACTGACGGAAGCTGGGCTGGAGGAACGTCTACTGACAAACTTAGTGGACGGTGATGAAGAGAGTCATTTTGTGGACGACACACTCGAGTAAAGATCTGTTTTTTTAACACAAATTGAAGAAAACATATTTTTAACACGCGGGATTTATACTAACCAACGGAGGACGATGGTTTTACGCGTTTAGCGCTCAAGTTTGTTGATTAAAGTTAGTGTTTTGTTTATATTTTTAATATATATTTAGTTTGGCTATTTGTTTTTGTATTGATATATAGTATCCTATTTTTAAATTGAATTAGGAAAATTTATATTATTTCTCACCGTTTATTTTCTTAATATTAAATGGCTAAGAAATAACGGCTGCAGACTCGGCATGTGGAATAATGCATCCTTTAAAACTTAACCTATTATAGAGCAGCCTATATTCATGTTGTGACTGAACGGTTGGGTATGGCGAATACTCTGGAGAGAGAGATCCTGGAGCGGGAGCTCCGTCCACGGCTGTGTTATTTGACTAAAGGAGATCGTGGGTACGGATTTCATCTGCACGGCGAGCGCAACCTAGGAGCGCAATACATCCGCAAGATCGAGCCGGGCTCCCCCGCTGAGCTGTCCGGGCTCAAATCCGGCGACCGGGTGGTGGAGGTGAACGGAGAGAACGTGGAAGGAGAGACGCATCACCAGGTAATGAGAGAGGAGAACCTGTTGGACCACTTCACCTGGGGACGCAGACAGGGACGTGTCTCAAAACCCAGTGAGCTGCCTACCCAGACAGCATCATCATGCACCTCCAAAACACGCGTGATACCAACAATGCTGTCTAGATAGGGATCTGACTATGTTTTGAGACACGGCCGAGGTACAGTGTTAATGTATATTTGCTTATGATTGTATCATTGTGTGTAGATGTTAAGAAAACACTTCAGTATCGTCTTGGCGAAGCCTATGAAACTTTCCCCTCCACCTATAACAAACATTTACCGTGGTAAACACATTTTACCATTAGGCTACCTACTGGAAAACCTTAATACATTGGGAACCCCCTTGAAATAATGAATTTTTTCACTTTTTACTTTAGTGTCTTGTCACCTTTATTTAAAAGTATGGTGATCCATAGTACAATACATATATCCAATGCTAACATCATATTCATGCACCACAGTATTTATATGGTTCATAGCCAGAGCCCTTAAAGGCATAGTTAATAGGAGAACAAACTCAATTTCAATGCTTCATGCTTTCTCTCATAAGCATTCCCCGAGAAATGTTGAAATTCCCAGAGTTCGCTTGCAAAACTTGTGTTCCCTGAGAAACTTTGTGTTCGCTTGCAAAACATTTGCGTTCCTGCAAGAAACTATACGTTCCCTAGAGAAACTTGTGTTCCCCGAGAAACTTTGTATTCACTTGCAAAATGTTTGCGTTCCTGCGAAA
The DNA here is from genome assembly GCF_949357685.1 of Gobio gobio. Classification (NCBI taxonomy): domain Eukaryota; kingdom Metazoa; phylum Chordata; class Actinopteri; order Cypriniformes; family Gobionidae; genus Gobio; species Gobio gobio. Next base: position 56,612,279 of record NC_137099.1, on the reverse strand, counting down.
AACTTTACGTTCCCTATTAAAACGTTAGTGTTCCCGCAAAAAAACTTTACATTCCCTATTACGTTAGCGCTCCCCCGGAAAACGTCGTTATCACTCGCAAAACATTTGCGTTCCCGCGAGAAACGGTGCGGTCGTTAGCAAAACGTTTGCGTTCCCACGAGAAACTGTGCATTCGCTAGAAAAAATTTTGCGTTCCCACGAGAAACTGTGCGTTCGCTAGCAAAATGTTTGCGTTCCCACGAGAAACTGTGCATTCGCTAGAAAAATGTTTGCGTTCCAACGAGAATCTGTGCGTTCGCTAGCAAAACTTTTGCATTCGCTAAGAAATGTTGTGTTCCCACGAGAAATTGCGTTCGCTAGCAAAATGTTTGCATTCCCACGAGAAACTTTGCGTTCACTTGCGGAATGTTTGCGTTCCCACGAGAAACTTTGCGTTCACTTGCGGAATGTTTGCATTCCCACGAGAAACTTTGCGTTCACTTGCGGAATGTTTGCATTCCCACGAGAAACTTTGCGTTCACTTGCGGAATGTTTGCGTTCCCTGAGAAACATTGCGTTCACTTGCAAAACATTTGCGTTCCTGCAAGAAACTATACGTTCCCTAGAGAAACTTGTGTTCCCCGAGAAACTTTGTATTCACTCGCAAAATGTTTGCGTTCCTGCGAAAAACTTTACGTTCCCTATTAAAAGGTTAGCGTTCCCACAAAAAAACGTTACGTTCCCTATTACGTTAGCGCTCCCCCGGAAAACGTTGTGTTCACTCGCAAAACATTTGCGTTCCTACGAGAAACGGTGCGGTCGTTAGCAAAACATTTGTGTTCTCCAGAGAAAACTTTGCGTACGCTAGCAAAACGTTTGCGTTTCCACGAGAAACTGTGCGTTCGCTAGCAAAATGTTTGCGTTCCCACAAGAAACTGTGCGTTTGCTAGAAAAAAAATTGCGTTCCCGCGAGAAACTGTGCGTTCGCTCACAAAACTCTTGCATTCGCTGAGAAACGTTGTGTTCCCACGAGAAACTGTGTTCACTAGCAAAATGTTTGCATTCACACGAGAAACTTTGCGTTCACTTGCGAAATGTTTGCGTTCCCTGAGAAACTTTGCGTTCGCTAGCAAAATGTTTGCGTTCCCTGAGAAACTTAACGTTCGCTAGCAAAATGTTTGCGTTCCCGTGAGAAACTGCATTCGCTAGCGAAACTTTTGCATTCCCTGAGAAACTTTGCGTTCCCTAGCAAAACGTTTGTTTACCTGCAAGAAACTTTGCGTTCGCTGGCAAATAAATTCCGTACCTGTAAGAAACTATGCGTTCACTAGTAAAACCTTTATTTCCCTCGAGAAACTTTGCATTCACTTGCGAAATGTTTGCATTCCCTGAGAAACGTTGTGTTCCCACGAGAAACTGTGCGTTCGCTAGCAAAATGTTTGCGTTCCCACGAGAAACTTTGCGTTCACTTGCAAAACTTTTGCATTCCCTGAGAAACGTTGTTCCCACGAGAAACTGTGCGTTTGCTAGCAAAATGTTTGTGTTCCCACGAGAAACTTTGCATTCACTTGCAAAATGTTTGCGTTCCCTGAGAAACTTTGCATTCGCTAGCAAAATGTTTGCGTTCCCTGAGAAACTTTGCGTTCGCTAGCAAAATGTTTGCGTTCCCGCGAGAAACTGTGCGTTCGCTAGCAAAAAAATTTTGTTCCCGCGAAAAAATTTGCGTTCGCTAACAAAATGTTTGCGCTCCCTGAGAAACTTTGTGTTAGTTTGCAAAACATTTGTATTCCTGCAACAAACTATACGTTCCCTAGAGAAACTTTGCATTCACTCGCAAAACGTTTGTGTACCCGCAAGAAACTTTGCGTTCGCTGGCAAATAATTTGCGTACCTGTAAGAAACTATGCGTTCACTAGTAAAACTTTTATTTCCCTCGAGAAACTTTGCATTCACTAGCAAAATGTTTGCGTACCCGCAAGAAACTTTGCGTTCGCTGGCAAATAATTTGCGTACCTGTAAGAAACTATGAATTCACTATGGAATTTTTTTTTTCCTCGAGAAACTTTGCGTTCACTTGCGAAATGTTTGTGTTCCCTGAGAAACTTTGCGTTCACTTGCGAAATGTTTGCGTTCCCTGGGAAACTTTGCGTTCACTTGCGAAATGTTTGCGTTCCCTGAGAAACTTTGCGTTCACTGCTTTGCATTCACTTGCAAAATGTTTGCGTTCCCTGAGAAACTTTGCGTTCACTTGCAAAATGTTTGCGTTTCCGCAAAAAAACAGTTTGCTAGCAAAACGTTTGCGTCCCGCGAGAAACTGTGTTCGCTAGCGAAAACTTTTGTGTACCCGCAAGAAACTGTGCGTTGGCTAGCAAAATGTTTGCGTTCCAATGAGAAACTTTGCGTTCACTTGCAAAATTTTTGCATTCCCTGAGAAACGTTGTTCCCATGAGAAACTGTGCGTTTGCTAGCAAAATGTTTGCGTTCCCACGAGAAACTTTGCGTTCACTAAAAAAATTTTTGCGTTCTCTGAGAAACTTTGCGTTCACTAGCAAAATGTTTGCGTTCCCGCGAGAAACTGTGCGTTCGCTAGCAAAATGTTTGCGTTCCCTGAGAAACTTTGCATTCGCTAGCAAAATGTTTGTGTTCCCTGAGAAACTTTGCGTTCGCTAGCAAAATGTTTGCGTTCCCGCGAGAAACTGTGGTTTGCTAACAAAATTTTTGCGTTCCCGCGAAAAAATGTGCGTTCGCTAACAAAATGTTTGCGTTCCCTGAGAAACTTTGTGTTAGCTTGCAAAACATTTGCATTCCTGCAAGAAACTATACGTTCCCTAGAGAAACTTTGCATTCACTCGCAAAACGTTTGTGTACCCGCAAGAAACTTTGCATTCGCTGGCAAATAAATTGCGTACCTGTAAGAAACTATGCGTTCACTAGCAAAACTTTTATTTCCCTCGAGAAACTTTGCATTCACTAGCAAAACGTTTGCGCACCCGCAAGAAACTTTGCGTTCGCTGGCAAATAATTTGCGTACCTGTAAGAAACTAGGAATTCACTATGGAATTTTTTTTTCCCTCGAGAAACTTTGCGTTCACTTGCGAAATGTTTGTGTTCCCTGAGAAACTTTGCGTTCACTTGCGAAATGTTTGCGTTCCCTGGGAAACTTTGCGTTCACTTGCGAAATGTTTGCGTTCCCTGAGAAACTTTGCGTTCACTGCTTTGCGTTCACTTGCAAAATGTTTGCGTTCCCTGAGAAACTTTGCGTTCACTTGCAAAATGTTTGCGTTTCCGCAAAAAAACTGTTTGCTAGCAAAACGTTTGCGTCCCGCGAGAAACTGTGTTCGCTAGCGAAAACTTTTGTGTACCCGCAAGAAGCTGTGCGTTCGCTAGCAAAATGTTTGCGTTCCCACGAGAAACTTTGCGTTCACTAAAAAAATGTTTGCGTTCCCTGAGAAACTTTGCGTTCGCTAGCAAAATGTTTGCGTTCCCGCGAGAAACTGTGCGTTCGCTAGCAAAATGTTTGCGTTCCCTGAGAAACTTTGCATTCGCTAGCAAAATGTTTGTGTTCCCTGAGAAACTTTGCGTTCGCTAGCAAAATGTTTGCGTTCCCGCGAGAAACTGTGGTTTGCTAACAAAATGTTTGCGTTCCCGCGAAAAAATTTGCGTTCGTTAACAAAATGTTTGCGTTCCCTGAGAAACTTTGTGTTAGCTTGCAAAACATTTGCATTCCTGCAAGAAACTATACGTTCCCTAGAGAAACTTTGCGTTCGCTAGCAAAATGTTTGCGTTCCCTGAGAAACTTTGCATTCGCTAGCAAAATGTTTGTGTTCCCTGAGAAACTTTGCGTTCGCTAGCAAAATGTTTGCGTTCCCGCGAGAAACTGTGGTTTGCTAACAAAATGTTTGCGTTCCCGCGAAAAAATTTGCGTTCGCTAACAAAATGTTTGCGTTCCCTGAGAAACTTTGTGTTAGCTTGCAAAACATTTGCATTCCTGCAAGAAACTATACGTTCCCTAGAGAAACTTTGCATTCACTCGCAAAACGTTTGTGTACCCGCAAGAAACTTTGCATTCGCTGGCAAATAAATTGCGTACCTGTAAGAAACTATGCGTTCACTTGCAAAACTTTTATTTCCCTCGAGAAACTTTGCATTCACTAGCAAAACGTTTGCGCACCCGCAAGAAACTTTGCGTTCGCTGGCAAATAATTTGCGTACCTGTAAGAAACTAGGAATTCACTATGGAATTTTTTTTTCCCTCGAGAAACTTTGCGTTCACTTGGTTAATGTTTGTGTTCCCTGAGAAACTTTGCGTTCACTTGCGAATTGTTTGCGTTCCCTGGGAAACTTTGCGTTCACTTGCGAAATGTTTGCGTTCCCTGAGAAACTTTGCGTTCACTGCTTTGCGTTCACTTGCAAAATGTTTGCGTTCCCTGAGAAACTTTGCGTTCACTTGCAAAATGTTTGCGTTTCCGCAAAAAAACAGTTTGCTAGCAAAACGTTTGCGTCCCGCGAGAAACTGTGTTCGCTAGCGAAAACTTTTGTGTACCCGCAAGAAACTGTGCGTTGGCTAGCAAAATGTTTGCGTTCCCACGAGAAACTTTGCGTTCACTTGCAAAAATTTTGCATTCCCTGAGAAACGTTGTTCCCATGAGAAACTGTGCGTTTGCTAGCAAAATGTTTGCGTTCCCACGAGAAACTTTGCGTTCACTAAAAAAATGTTTGCGTTCCCTGAGAAACTTTGCGTTCACTAGCAAAATGTTTGCGTTCCCGCGAGAAACTGTGCGTTCGCTAGCAAAATGTTTGCGTTCCCTGAGAAACTTTGCATTCGCTAGCAAAATGTTTGTGTTCCCTGAGAAACTTTGCGTTCCCTAGCAAAATGTTTGCGTTCCCGCGAGAAACTGTGGTTTGCTAACAAAATTTTTGCGTTCCCGCGAAAAAATTTGCGTTCGCTAACAAAATGTTTGCGTTCCCTGAGAAACTTTGTGTTAGCTTGCAAAACATTTGCATTCCTGCAAGAAACTATACGTTCCCTAGAGAAACTTTGCATTCACTCGCAAAACGTTTGTGTACCCGCAAGAAACTTTGCATTCGCTGGCAAATAAATTGCGTACCTGTAAGAAACTATGCGTTCACTAGCAAAACTTTTATTTCCCTCGAGAAACTTTGCATTCACTAGCAAAACGTTTGCGCACCCGCAAGAAACTTTGCGTTCGCTGGCAAATAATTTGCGTACCTGTAAGAAACTAGGAATTCACTATGGAATTTTTTTTTCCCTCGAGAAACTTTGCGTTCACTTGCGAAATGTTTGTGTTCCCTGAGAAACTTTGCGTTCACTTGCGAATTGTTTGCGTTCCCTGGGAAACTTTGCGTTCACTTGCGAAATGTTTGCGTTCCCTGAGAAACTTTGCGTTCACTGTTTTGCGTTCACTTGCAAAATGTTTGCGTTCCCTGAGAAACTTTGCGTTCACATACAAAACGTTTGCGTCCCGCGAGAAACTGTGTTCGCTAGCGAAACTTTTGTGTACCCGCAAGAAACTTTGCGTTCGGCAGTAAAACTTTTTTTCCCTCGAGAAACTTTGTGTTCACTTGCAAAATGTTTGCGTTTCCCAGATAAACTTTGCGTTCACTGGCAAATCGTTTGCGTTCCCCCGAGAAACGTTGTATTCGCTTGCAAAACTTGTGCGTTTTCCTTTTTACACACAAACACAAAATCATTGAAATATAATTTTTCCTCCCATGTCCCCTTAGGGGCTCTGTAGTATGTTACCCCAAGGTACCTCAAAGAATAAAATACTATGATTAAATTGTCATAGTACCATGTCTAAAGAGAGTGGTAATGCCATGGTACTTTGTGGAACGTTTTAGTGAGTGGTTCCTCTTCTCGGTCTCTCAGGTTGTTCAGAGGATCGTGGAGGTAGAGCACCGCACCAGGCTGCTGGTGGTGGACCGGGTCACAGATGAGTTCCTAAAGTTTCACGGTCTGCCATGTACGGAGGAGAGGGCGGTTGAGATGGGCTCTCTGTCTGCTCGCTCCTCTGCGGCGTCCTCTCCCCGTGCCTCCCCAGGACACCCCGCCACACCGCCCTACAGCAGACAGAACTCAGAGGGCATTTACATAAATAAGGTGAGTGCATGTATCAATGTAACTGAGATATGTGGACTTGGAAACATGGCATGTCATGGCCATTTACCTTCTCTTTCTCCATATATATGCTCCTTCCTCTAGTGGGAGACTCCTTGAGAGGAAGTCTAGGAGGAAATCCAGCCCAGAGAGGAGCTGTGTGCTATATTTAGATCATACTATATGAACAATAGAGTTGGGGAATAGAATATTCAGGTTTATTAAATTCCACGTGCCACATTTTGTTAAAGAAAAATGTATTCTGGGCCTTGATAAGCTCCAGAAGAGTTTGTATTGTGCATGTGCTCTTCAGGGGAACACCTAGTTTTTGTCCAACCCTCAATGTAAAATAGGGGAATTCATGTGTCACTTGATAAAGGGCTAGTCAAATTAGGTGTGTGAACATGTCATGTTATTATGTGTCATGTCTGGAAACCAAAGCTATGCAAAGCAGGGTTATTATTATTGTTAGCTAAAACTAAAACCGTTAATGCAACATGCCAATGCAACATGTCTCATTTTTGTTTAGTTTAAAGGGTTAGTTCACCCAAAAATGAAAAGACCTCCGTTCATCTTCGGAACACAAATGAAGATATTTTAGTGTAAATCTGATGGCTCTGAAAGGCCTCAATTGGCTCAGTGGCACGGTTCACTCTCAAGACCTTTAAAAGGTACTAAAGACGTCGTTACAAAGTCCATCTCACTACAGTGGTTCTAAAATAACGTCGAGAATAGTTTTTGTGCGCAAAAAACCCTAAATAACGACTTATATAGTGATGACGATTTCAAAACACGGCCTCATGAAGCTTCGAAGCGTTATGAATCAGTGAGTCGATTCAGCGGTTTGAATCGGCAAATTTCAGCAGTTTGGCGGTTTGACACGCGATCCGAATCATCATTCGACTCACTGATTCATAACGCTTCGAAGCTTTGTGATGTCGTGTTTTGAAATCGTCATCACTATATAAGTCGTTATTTAGGGTTTTTTTGCGCACAAAAACTATTCTCGTCGCTTTGTAAAGTTATTGTAGAACCACTGTAGTGAGATGGACTTTGTAACGACGTCTTTAGTACCTTTTAAGGGTCTTGAGAGTGAACCGTGCCATTGTGCCAATGGAGGCCTTTCAGAGCCATCAGATTTCAACTAAAATATCTTCATTTGTGTTCTGAAGATGAACGGAGGTCTGACGGGTGTCGAACGACATGAGGGTGAGGAATTAATGACAGAATTTTCATTTTTGGGTGAACTAACCCTTTAAGTACTAAAATTACTACATAAACTAAAACTAAAAACTATTTAGACCTACACCGGATATACCTTCAACATCCATTGGAGCCTTTCAATTGTGCAAAAGGTTCTTTAAGAACTGTTGGGGAACCAAAAATGGTTCTTTAAAGGGGTCATGACATGAGAAATCACACTTGCCTTGATATTTTGACATATAAGAGATATTTGTGCCATTAAAACATCCTGTAAAATTCATAGCGTAGAACATCCTCCTCATTATAAAAAGCATTTATTTAAAGCCACAATGTGTAATTTTTCACCACTAGAGGTCGCTTATTCAAAACAAAGGCGTATCTTCATGATGCCTTGATTTCGCAGAGCTTTTATTATTTATTACATATAGTGCCTTTAATCACATTCCAAAAATGGCTTGTTTGGATATTGGTGCATATGGATATTGCATATGACTGCCTCCAGAGCAAGACATCGACAAATTGTTTTAGATTATCACACCCACTGGCGCTCAATCGCTTAGCAGCTGACATGTGTCTACACCAGATGCATGTGTCACGTCAAAAGCAAATAGAGCCCATTATAATGACTGACTGTCTACACTGGATACAGTATATAGATGCAGGTTCAGTTTCTGACATACTCCACTCGCTTGAGTCTGTCGACAATAGGACAAATGGCAGAGTAAACATTTGCTTTGATGCATCCAGTGTAAACAGCTCGTGTCTGTACAGACTTCAGAAGGATCTCAGCGTCAGGAAAGAGTGCATGGTTTATTTTTAATGGCGTCCCGGATCTTGTCAGAGGATTATGTTTGTTCAGAGCATTTGACTGTAGATTGTTTGGTAATCGTGGCACAGTGTAATGGAGAGTTCGCAAAGAAACTTTTGACACATGAGGCAGCCGAATCCACAGCAGCTGCATCGCAAACTGTAAGTAAATAATTTCATAATGCATAATGTCTGTAGATGATAGTTTTATATGGATAATGTTTTGAATGTTTTGACAATTATTCGCGTGCAATGGCGAGTGGCCGTTGATACAGTTTCCTATGCGTTAGCCAATCATAACAGTGGCAGTATTACAGTTTTTCTCGGTCGCTTTGGTACATTTCTCGAATCATCCTCGACATTTGCAAAACAGTAAGTCCATTTCTCAAAACAATTTGTACAAATAGCAAAACACCATGGATTACCTGCAAAAGCCAGTCTCTTGCTCAAAATCCTTAGTTCATCTCTCAAAAGTAAATATCTGTGTCAATGAACATGTCAGTGCCATCAGAATGACAAGTCCTTGTGTCATTGTGTACGGATAACACAGTCAAATTGCTAAGTCATGTTGTCAATATAACTGTACTCTGGAGGGATGTTCTGATGTAAATATGGCTAAAATTTTGATGACAATTATTGTAAATTGTAGGTTACACCTTAGTGTATGTGGGAGTTTGAATGCAAGAGACTGGACAAGATTCACATTTACGCTTTTACTATTTGTACTGTAACTTGTTGACAGACCATGTCATTGCGATACAGAAAGGAAAAGACAGCACTGCATAGCACAAAGAGAAAAACCCCCAGAAAAACAAAAGTTGAAATGTGAACGTCTAATGGAAATGTATAGAAATATTCTTGACATTTTATGACAACTTGTTCAACCATTTTGCATGTAAAGACTTATGCTATGAACTAATGCCTAAATGTTGTGGGGGTGAGACTATTCAACAGAGACCCATTATAATACATTTTGATCAACATGACGTTAGCAACTGATAATGTAGGAAACAGCAGAGAATTGTACATAATCATTTGCATGGATGCACACAAGCATTTGCAACTTGTTCAAAGAAATGAGAAACTGCTTTTTTGATGTGCACAAGTGACACAATGATGTGAAGATTGAACAGGTAGCTTTGAGAATTTCAATTCTGATCTGAGAAATGTACCAAAGCGACTGAGAAAAACTGTCCGCCCTTTAAAAAATGGACAGACAGATAGATAGATAGATAGCAGACAGGATAGGCAAGACAGACAGATAGATAGATAGACAGACAGACAGACAGACATATATATATATAGATTGACAGACAGACAGACAGACAGAGGGCTCCTCGAGGGCTGGGGTCCAGCAGACTTTCTCCGGCTGCCCCTTCCTGGTCAGGTCTGTCAGGGGGGCGGCTAGAGAGGAGAAGTTGGGGATAAAACACCGGTAATACCCTGCCAACCCCAAAAAGGCCCGTACCTGGGTCTTCGTCTGCGGTCTTGGGGCGGAGTGGATGGCCTCGACTTTCTTCTCCTGGGGCTGGATGAGGCCCCTCCCGACTCGGAAACCCAGGTACTTGGCCTCGGAGAGGGCTAGGTGACACTTGCGGGGGTTGGCAGTGAGTCCAGCCCGCCGGAGCTCCGAAAGCACCCTCCGCAGACGTTCCAGGTGGTCTCCCCAGGCCTCGGAGTGGATGACGACATCAATGTAGGCCGCCGCGTAGGCCTGGTGGGGCCGTAGGATGATGTCCATCATCCTCTGGAAGGTCGCGGGGGCCCCGTGCAGGCCGAAGGGAAGGGTCCGGTACTGCCAGTGGCCACTGGGGGTCGAGAAAGCAGTCTTGGGTTTAGCGGATTCAGAGAGTGGTACCTGCCAATAGCCTTTGGTGAGGTCCAAGGTGCTGATGTACCGGGCCCTTCCCAACCGATCCAGTAGCTCGTCGACCCGAGGCATGGGGTACCCGTCAAATTCGGAGACTTCGTTCAGGCGTCGGAAGTCGTTGCAGAAGCGGAGGGTGCCATCCAGCTTTGGGACCATCACGATGGGGCTGGACCACGGGCTCCGGGATGGTTCGATTACCCCCAACTTCAGCATTTGACGGATCTCTTCCTCAATAGCCTGCCGACGAGCCTCCGGGACACGGTAGGGCCGTTGCCTGACGATGACTCCTGGTGGTGTTCTGACGTCATGCTGGACCACGTTGGTCTGCCCGGGCTGGGTCGAGAACACATCCTGGAACTGACTGACCAGGTGCTGCAGCTCCGCCTTCTGGGCAGCCGAAAGATGGGGGTTGACGTCTACAACCACGGGATCGGTGATGCTTAGGGCCGCCACCTGGTCCCGGGTCCCCACCCACTTCTTCAGGAGGTTGATGTGATAGAGTTGCTCTGTCTGGCGTCGTCCCGGCTGCCTCAGGCGGTACGTGACTGGCCCAATCTTTTCGATCACTGTATACGGTCCCTTCCAGGTGGCCAGGAACTTGCAGGCAGAGCTAGGGACCAGGACCATGACGCGGTCTCCCGGCTGGAACTCCCGTGGTTGGGCTGCCCGGTCGTAACGGCGTTGCTGCGCTTGTTGAGCCTTGCTGAGGTGTTCCCGGACTAATGGCATCACCCGGTCGATCCGTTCCCTCATCTGGCGGATGTGCTCGATGAGGGTGCGATGAGGGGCAGGCTGCTGCTCCCAAGCTTCTCGGGCGATGTCCAGGAGCCCTCGTGGTTGGCGGCCGAAGAGAAGCTCGAAGGGGGTGAAGCCAGTTGAGGCCTGGGGTACTTCGCGGATCCCGAAGAGCACATAAGGAATCATGAGGTCCCAATCCCGCTTATCCTCCGCCGCCACACGTCTCAGCATCTGCTTGAGGGTCTGGTTGAACCTTTCTACAAGCCCGTCCGTTTGTGGGTGATAGACTGTGGTCCTCAACTGCTTCACCCGCAGCAGCCTGCAGAGATCTGCCATTAGCCGGGACATGAACGGGGTACCCTGGTCAGTCAGTATCTCCGTTGGTATGCCCACTCGGCTGGCCAGCAGGAACAGCTCCTGGGCGATGTTCTTCGCGGTGGCCTTGCAGAGGGGAATCGCTTCGGGGTACCGGGTGGCATAATCGACGATGACCAGGATGTGTTCGTGGCCACGGGCAGACTTTGGCAACGGCCCCACTATGTCCATCCCAATCCGCTCAAAGGGCACCTCAATGATGGGCAGCGGAATGAGTGGGCTGGGGGGAGGAGTCCTGGGCGACGTGACTTGGCAGGTCGGGCAGGCCTGGCAGAACCTCTTCACCTCGGCCTCCAGTCCAGGCCAGTGGAACCGATCACGGATGCGTTGGGTGGTGTTAGCTGCCCCGAGGTGACCTGCCATAGGATGGGAATGGGCCAGCTCCAGGATGGTTTCGGTCTTGGTCCGAGGGACAACTAACAATTTTTTCTCCTCCCCCCTCCGCTGTGCGACACAGTATAGCAGGCGAGAGGAGAGGATGGGGCCGTGGGAGGACGTCTTTCCCGGCGACGATCCACACTTGGGACCAGCAGTGCTTCAGGCGATCGTCCTCCCGCTGTTCCTTGGCGAATGAGCCCCCTCCGGCAGCCTGCTGATACACATCAAAAAATGGATTAGTGGATTGGGAGGGGGACTCACCATCTCTCCCGCTGTCGGAGGCTAGAAGGGCTGGTCGGCTGCGGGGTCCACGCGGCCGTCTCCGTCTTAGACGGTTCCCCTCCCGGCTGGCAGGCTGAGTGGCGGCGGTGAGCAGGGCGTCGAAGCCCGGCCAGTCTCTACCCAGCAGTACGGCCACCGGAAGGTCCTCTACCACGCCGACTTCCACCGGCCAGGTGCCTTGGGGCGATGAGATGGTGACTCGACGGGCCGGCACTTGGCGAGTGTCTCCGTGCACACAGGTGATGGGGAGGAAGCTCTTCTCGCCTATTCGGGGCCCACACAACCCTGGCTGGATGAGGTTGACCGTACTGCCGGAGTCCAGCAGGGCTCTGAAGTGTTTCCCGTCGATCACCACGTCTGCTCCCTGGGCATGGGCTCGTCTTGCGGCGGGGGACCCGTCAGCCTGCCTACTGGTCGCGGGGCGCCTTCGAGCGGCCGTCGCTCCTGGACCACCCTCCGGGGGAACGGCAACACTCGCTCCCCTGCCTCACGGTGGTGGATGGCATCCGCCAGCTCGATCGCCTCCACGAGTTCCGCGGTGTTGGCCGGGTTTTTCATACCGACCGCCTGCCGGATGGAACGTGGAAGAGCACGGAGGAGGCGATCGACCAACACCCGTTCCGCTACCTGAGCCGCCGTGGAACTTCCTTCCATCAGCCAATGGGGAGCGATGCGTTTGAGTTCGGCGGCTTGGGCACGGGCTGGCACACGGGGCTTGAATTCCCATTCATGAAACTGCTGGGCGGCACAGATGGATGAGAGACCCAACCTCGCCAGGATTTCACGCTTGACTTCGTCATAATCCTCAGCGATCGCACGGGGAAGTGAAAAATAAGCCCGCTGGGCTTCTCCAGTGAGTAGTGGTGCCAGCGCGCGTGCCCAATCGCCCTCTGGCCACTCCTCACTTTGCGCAGTCGTTTCGAAGACCTGCAGGAAAGCCTCCACGTCATCATCCGCCGTCATCTTCGGCAGCAGGCGGGTGGCTTGGGCACGCGGATCAGGAAGCGGAACGCGCTGGGCAGCGGCAACACGGATGGCGGTTAATTCTTCTTCCGTCCTGCCCTGGCGAGTGGCGAGATGTTCTACGATTTGTTGCTGGCGGATGCTCACCTCCGTGAGGCGCTGCAACACTTCCTCCATCTTCGGGGAACGAGCGCGCCGTTTCCGGGTCCTGTCGTGCAGAAAAAAAACAAACAGAGAAGATTAGGATTTTGGGTGCGGTGAACTTGTCGGTGATTCCTCACGCTTCTGCCCGCATTCTCCACCAATGTCACGGGGTGAGGAATCACACGACAAGGCAGGCTGAGTGAAAAAGGCCCCGGAGGGTGGATTTTATTTACAGTGCGCGTGAAAAAAGGTGAAAACAGTCAGTGAGCCGGTGCGTGATGGCTGGTGATCCTTGTGCTCGGTGGTGCTCAATCCTTGTGAAAGTGGGTGTCCAAACGTGCTCCAGTGAAGTGGGCTGTCGGTCACTCGCTGCTTTCTGGGGGAGAACAACAAAGAGAGGTTAGTCCAGCAGTGCATTCAGCTCGAGACCAGAGTCTGTCTGTCTGCTCATCCATAGCTGCTTATATGCCTCCGGGCTGATGAGGTGCAGCTGTGACCGATCAGCCCATGGTGATGACGTGCAGGTGTGTTGTTGCCAGGGCGACGCTGATTCCTCTGGGTGGACTCGTCACAATAGATAGATAGATAGATAGATAGATAGATAGATAGATAGATAGATAGATAGATAGATAGATAGATAGATAGATAGATAGATAGATAGATAGGTAGGTAGGTAGGTAGGTAGGTAGGTAGGTAGGTAGGTAGGTAGGTTGGTATGTAGGTAGGTAGGTAGGTAGGTAGGTAGGCAGGCAGGCAGGCAGGCAGACAGACAGACAGACAGACAGACAGACAGACAGACAGACATAGATAGATAGATAGATAGATAGATAGATAGATAGATAGATAGATAGATAGATAGATAGATAGATAGATAGATAGATAGACAGACAGACAGACAGACAGACAGACAGACAGACAGACAGACAGACAGACAGACAGACAAATAGATAGATAGATTGACAGACATACAGATAGATAGATAGATAGACAGACAGACAGACAGACAGACAGACAGACAGACAGACAGACAGACAGACAGATAGATAGATAGATAGACAGACAGACAGACAGATAGATAGATAGATAGATAGATAGATAGATAGATAGATAGATAGATAGATAGATAGATAGATAGATAGATAGATAGATAGATGACAGATAGACAGACAGACAGACAGACAGACAGATAGATAGATAGATAGATAGATGACAGATAGATTGATAGAGTGCAAAAAACTGTATTAATATTTAAAGTGCATCTCAAGGAACATACCTGAAAAATCCATGTCATGACCGCTTTAATGGAACCTTTATTTTTAGAGTGTTAAAAAAGCTTAAGCAGCTTATGATTATTATAGCACTTTGCAATATTTGATTTTGAGGACAATCAGTCCTTATGATTTGCACTGCTGTGAAATCAACCAAGCCCAGGATTACGTGTGCTATAACAAATGAGGGATAAATTTAGTCCACCCAAAGACAGCCTCTCTCTCACAAACACACACACACACACACACACACACAGCTCTTCATGTGTCTAGGTCAGGTGAGGTGTGTTGACACCTGTCCAGGTAGCAGACGGCTACAGGATCAGCACACAGCAAGAGTCCTGTAAGCCATGAAATCCAGTGAGAGTCAACATGCAATCATGTTATTGTTTGTTTTATTTTTAGCTGCAGACGGTCTTAATGCCATATGATTCAATCCAACAACCCTCTAACATTGTTTGAGAGTCACTAAAAAGTCAATAAACCCACTAAAAAGTCTTGCTTTTCCAGTAACAAGCTATTTCTGTATTCTATCTCGTTTGAGTGTTTTCTAGTTTTATTAAGGCTTTTGCACATATTTTTGCCTCAGTTGATCACAGTGGCTGTCCCAATTTGAAGGCTACAAACGTTTTTCATTCCCTGAGCCGCAAAGGACACAACGAGTGGATCTTTTCGCAGCCTAGCCCTTCCCCTCTTCAACGGAAGTGGTCAGAGTTGGTAGGCGATAAGAACAATCCTCCGTAGGCTAGACCGTCCCATTTCACCGACTTCAAAGCCTCTGAATTGGGACACAGCGACAGACTCTGACTTTTTAGCTTCAGACTGTGATTCCATCCGGTTGGAGATTAAACATGTTTTTTGAACACTTTTTTTATTTGTCACGCGTCTCCTAGGCACGTTTCTGCATTCTGAGTTTGTGTTCGGAACAATTTTAAAGTCTGGCAGTGTGTGATCATTAGTCATTTAGGCCCGGTTTACAGCTGCTATTAAGATGTGTTTTGGTTGATCAGATCACATGTGGGCGACGCTAAATAAAGGTGTAAACTGGGTCTGAAACGCTTTGAGCTTGTCCACTTTCGACCACTTCCAGAGGTAGTTAAAGGGCTGATGAATTGAGAAATCAACTTTCCCTTGAGCCTTTGATATATAAAAGTTCATCGTGATATAAGAATATCCTGTAACTTTCAGAGCTGAAAACGTCCTTGTTAATCAAAGAAAAGCTTTTATAGACACCAGGCTTAGAAAACGAGAGATCTCAGAATATGTCGACCCTTGACGTCATAGGATGCAGAAGCGCCGCCTCAAGCCCCGCCCACCGACTCGTGGAGCTACACGGGTTGCGCTACCGAGCAATAAACATGCGGTTCCAGCTCACGTGTGTAAGACATTACGTTTGTTCACTTCATTTCACCGCGGAATCTATTGTAAACAAGACACAGGTCGAGACTGGATTTGCAGACATACTGAGATTAAAACACAATGCTGTGCTTCTATATTGGATCCGACAGGAACGGTGCAACACACTTATGTGAGTAAAACATGTTTTTTATATGTGTTAGTTTTGCATTGTTACAGATGGTTTGATATCTATTGATTACACACCTTAGCACGCGGTCACAGGCTGGAGAAGCTGTTATTGGTTCATTCGTGATCAGACTCGGACTTGTAACGGCAGTGCTCGCAAAGCCCAAAGTCCCGGGGCTATGTGCTTTTCAGACGGGCTACCAAAACGTATCAGCGGCCTGCCGACAGGGTATCTTAAATAGTGAAATAATATTCCTTACTTGCGCGTGCGCGTGTGTGTTATATCCACCGATCGGGCGGGCCAAGTAATGCAAAAATAACATTCCAATCAATCGCGATGAGAGATAAATCTTTGTGTTTGTTTGATAAAGATATTTTCAGAGCCCTGTGAACGATTCCCCAGACGCTTTCAAAACAATCCCCACATTTACTGAGGGAGCTGAATCTCATTAAATATGCTAATCTTATCCAATCCTAGCCGTGGGCGTTTCCTTCCAAGTCTTCAGTGCGGCACGCCCATCAAAACCGAGCGTTTTTCAGAGAGCCTCAAAACCAAGGCAGAAAGTAGCCTATTACTTATTCATTATGATCAATGTTCCCTCTAAGCTGCAGACGATAGACACAGACGCGAAATGTGGGGAGAAATCCATTTGATTGTAGTTTTTAAATGAGAAACAATTGCAGTGCTCTGTTCTACCGCCATAGAGTCAGTATCGCTATCGTGTTAGAACCAGTGGATAGGGTTTACAGGTTTCATAGAAAGACAATGATGTCCCGTGTGAGCAGAGCACGCAGCAGTGAGTCATGTTTGTGGTGCAAATAGCTCAATAACGGATGATGGACACAGCACGGTAACAAAACAGACATTTACAGTTACACCCACCACAAGTGTAGCGTGCAAACTCCAAACACCAAAGTAACACACATCAGTTCAAATAGATGTGTGTGTGGTTTGGGTTTCAGTAATGTTTAGATAACTATAAAAGAGTTCACACGTTCCCTTTAACATATTTCGCTATTAGATCTATTTAATCAAGCATTTAAACTGATATAATAAACTATCAGTTTAAATACTTCCATTAGTTTTTATATTATATTGTATTATAGTGTAGCCTAAGCCTAATAAAGAATTGATCTCACAAGGGGATTGTTTAGGGATCCTTGCCATTAAAACGTTTGAAAACACCCTGATATAGAAAATCTTGGAAATTCATAAGCAATAAACAAACATTTAATATAGATGGTTTAATGCTGCCTGTCCCCAATAAATGACTGTACACATTAAGAACCATCTCTGTGTAACCGCTTATTATATTATATAATAAGTTTATTATATTATATTATATTATATTATATTATATTATATTATATTATATTATATTATATTATATTATATTATATTATATTATATTATATTATATTATTATATTATATTATTATAAAGAATTGAACTGTCCTGGGGGAGATTTTAATAGTATTTCTTGGTAAAGAAGACTACAGTTAACAGCACTGTAAAATGTGCTTAATTTAGTGACTTCTGAATTAACTGTTTTTTTTATTTATTTAATATATCACTAAGTTACATCAATGGTTAAATAAAATAGAAATGGCACATTAAAGTTTACACTTTTTTATGTGCGTTTACATACGCTGTACAGGTAAAGAATGTTTTTGCTCAGGTGAGCAAAATGTCCGCCCAATAGAGAAAAGTTTTGCTCAGCGAGAAAAGAAATTAGAGGGAACATTGAATATGATGTTTCTGAATGTAAAAACCATGCAAATGTCATAAGTTGACCTTTTAAAAAAATCTTAAAAGCCAGTTCATGACACCTTTAAAAACACATTCGAACGGAATTGCTTTCATAGTGCAAACGCTCATGCGGTCGAATGTGTTCAAACAGACACAAAAGACTCCGCCTACTCACCTAATGAGTAAACATTATGGGAAGAGCGCTAGCCAGACGGCATTTAAACTTTGTCGGCTGGAGACCCAAGTTTGGTTTGAAGATGAAAAACGTCCCAAGCTCAATGTTCTCTCACCATTCCTGATTTCTAACACACTCTCACAGCGTTCGGCTGGTCTTGCGTCTGTCAGAGCAGAAACTAAAGCTGATGCTGAATCGCGTGAGCTTATTTTGTCCATTAGATCTAAAGATCTGAAAAGGCCCATACATTTACCCGCCCATAGACCCTCCCCTCGAAGAAATCAGGACAAAAGTGTTTGAAAGTGGACAAAAGAGACGGATTAAAACACCAGGTGTGAACGGGAATGTGATTTCCTCATCTACTTGTGATCCGATCGACCAATACCAGCTTAATGCCAGCTGTAAACAAGGCCTTAGTGTTAGCATTTTCGCCAAGTGTATGATGCCTAATGTTTAAAACGTTTTTAACTTCAGATTTGAAGTATATTTCAGCCTTTAGTTATTTGTGTAATTTATGTGTTCAAGCCTCACTAACTTTGTTTCATGTAAATATTGATCTGATTTCTCTTTTTTTTTTTTATAATTCCGACTCTTAATTCTGATTGGATGAGCCATATTAATGAGCCAAGTTGCTTGGCAACCATGAACAGCCTGTGATTTGGCTAATTAACTGAATTACTTGGTGGAAGAATTGCTGAGTCTTATTAGTATTTGTGAATTAATTGAACTATTTATGTAACTTGCTTCATGTTACTGTTGTAGAAACAAAATAAGCCACCCGAGGTCTCATTAAAGGGAGCTTCAAGAATAGCCATTACTTGTGGCTTATCTTATAGTTTTATAAGCTTTATGATTATAGTACTGAAGCCAAACATATCTTTGACTGATTATGAGTAGGTTGTGTCTTGGCAAACAGCAGTTTCAAAGCAGCTTCCCCAAACGCTGGCCTCTGACAACGCAAACAATGCTGGCATTCACACACCTGACCACTGAGACAGCCGTCTGTGTACATGAGCACAGAACTGACCACAGACGTTGTTGTCTTGTCGTATTCCCCCAGAGTCCCAGCAGCCCTGGAGGGATGATGAACGGCTCGCCGCTCTACAGAGCTCGTGCTCGTCTGGCGTCGCCCGTGTTCCTGTCTCTGCGTTCCTCCTGTGAAGCCAAGACTGAGCCGGAGACTGAAGCCTTCACTCAACTCACGCCCGAGACTGAACCCGACGGTGACCTCAGCACTGACCTCAGCGCATCACAGACCAGCACGAAGGTATTGGTTAGTGGTTGAACGATTTTTTAAAGTCGACTAACAAATAAGCCTGAACCTCGAGATCATAAGCCTTTGTCTTTGGGTTGTTATATCTCTCAGAGATTTCTTCTCGTTCTGAATCACATGGAGATAAAGTAGCACAGTAAAGATTACATTTATATGAATGCATTAGTGTGAATGAATTCTACCCGGCAGGGTCGCTCTACTAATATTGAAGCTGTGGGTTTTAGTTACTATGAATTATATGCAAAAACGTTTCAGTTTTTAAAGGGTTAGTTCACCCAAAAATGAAAATTCTGTCATTAATTCCTCACCCTCATGTCGTTGGACACCCGTCAGACCTCCGTTCATCTTCGGAACACAAATGAAGATATTTTAGTGTAAATCTGATGGCTCTGAAAGGCCTCCATTGGCACAATGGCACGGTTCACTCTCAAGACCCTTAAAAGGTACTAAAGACGTCGTTACAAAGTCCATCTCACTACAGTGGTTCTACAATACCTTTATGAATCGGCGAGAATAGTTTTTGTGCATGAAAAAACTCTAAATAACGACTTACATAGTGATGACGATTTCAAAACACGGCCTCATGAAGCTTCGAAGCGTTATGAATCACTGAGTCGAATCATGATTCGGATCGCGTGTCAAACCGCCAAACTGCTGAAATTTGGCGATTCAAACTGCTGAATCGACTCACTGATTCATAACGCTTCGAAGCTTCATGAGGCCGTGTTTTGAAATCGTCATCACTATATAAGTCGTTATTTAGGGTTTTTTTGCGCACAAAAACTATTCTCGCCGATTCATAAAGTTATTGTAGAACCACTGTAGTGAGATGGACTTTGTAACGACGTCTTTAGTACCTTTTAAGGGTCTTGAGAGTGAACCGTGCCATTGTGCCAATGGAGGCCTTTCAGAGCCATCAGATTTACACTAAAATATCTTCATTTGTGTTCCGAAGATGAACGGAGGTCTGACGGGTGTCGAACGACATGAGGGTGAGGAATTAATGACTTTTGGGTGAACTAACCCTTTAAGCTGGTTTACTGATAAATGTCAGAACAGTGATGACAATACATTTCTGCGTTACTGAATGTTTCTGTGTGCACGTGATGTGTGAGCTACTGTGTGTGTGTGTATGCGTAAAACATGCATTCACACGATCAGTTTTGAGCATCCAGATGGTATAATCAAACACATCTTGTGGAGCGCTCTTGAAGTATGCATTTATTTGGCATTTGAACTGATGGATACAGAGCGTAAAAGTGGACTTCAGAGGTTTCTTATCCTGTTGCGCCCTCTATAGGCCATGATCAGCAACTAGTCGACGTTAAAGCGGCATGGCAGAGCATTGAAGTCGACTGCGCAACCCCTAGTATTGGTAGATATTTGTATATAAAGTCTAGGTAGTTATACAGACGTGGATATGTACATTATAAATGTTATGCTTTCACCTATCTCTGAGGTTAGGACAGTATGTGAATGTACATGCTAATGCGATCATGTTGTCATTTCACATGGGAAGGGGTCAGCCAATCATAACAGAGGTCTGGTCTGGTTTGAAGGTACAGTACTAAGCTACCGTTCAAAAGTTTGGAGATTTTTTGTTTTTGAAAGAAAAACTCACCAACACTGCATTTATTTGATCAAAAATACAGTAAAAAACGTAATATTTCGAAATATTATTACAATTTTAAATAGCTGTTTTCTATTTGAATATCTGTTCAAATGTAATTTATTCCTGTGATCAAAGCTGTATTTTCAGCATTGATTTTGTTTTGTTTTTTTTTAATCTTATCGACCCCGAACTTTTGAATGGTAGTGTATATGGTCGGAATCTGTATGCTATATTTCTGGAAGCCTTAAAGGTACAGTAGCAAAATCAGACTGTTTATCAAACTTAATAATGACTGTTATTCATGCAAGAAACCTTGACTTAAACTGTAAAATACACAGATCAGGCATAACATGATGATGTGAAGTGAATAGCACTGATGATCTCTTCATCGCCTGTTAGTGGGTGGGATATATTAGGCAGCAAGTGAACATATTGTCCTCAGAGTTGATGTGTTAGAAGCAGGAAAAATGGGCAAACGTAAGGATTTGAGTGAGTTTGACAAGGGCCAAATTGTGATGGCGAGACGACGGGTCAGAGCATCTCCAAAACTGCAGCAATGGAAGAAGGTCGCTTACCTGGGGAACACATGGCACCAGGTGCACTATGGGAAGAAGGCGTGGCGGCGGAGGCAGTGATGCTTTGGGCAATGTTCTGCTGGGAAACCTTGGGTCCTCCATCCATGTGGATGTTCCTTTGACACCACCGACCTAAGCATTGTTGAGACCATGTACACTCTTTAATGGAAACGGTATTCCCTGGTGGCTGTGGCTCTTTCAGCAGATAATGCGCCGCCACAAAGCAAAAATGGTTCAGGAATGGTTTGAGGAGCACGAGTTTGAGGTGTTGACTTGGCCTCCAAATTGCCCAGATCTCAATCCAATCGAGAATCTGTGGGATGTGCTGAACAAACAAGTCCGAACCATGGAGGCTCCACCTCGCAACTTACAGGACTTAAAGGATCTGCTGCTAACATCTTGGTGCCAGATACCACAGCACACCTTCAGGGGTCTAGTGGCATCCATGCCTCAACGGGTCAGGGCTGTTTTGGCAGCAAAAGGGGGGACCAGCACAATATAACGTAATGCCTGATCGGTGTATGTGCTTCATAATATGAAGTTACGGTAGAAATTTTTGCATTTTGCGGTGCAGGTGGACCTTAGGGTAAAAAAATAAATGCTATAAGACAGATCTGACCCCTTTAAGTGAAACTATATTTCCATCTCTCTCTGTCTCTCTTTCATTTGTTGTCCTCATCGCCTCTCTCTCTCTCTCTCTCTCTCTCTCTCTCTCTCTCTCTCTCTCTCTCTCTGTGTGTGACCTTAATTCTCATTTACCTGCTTTGTGTTCACACTCTCTAGTCCAAGGTGTCTGATTTCTGGGTATTTTCCCAGAATTCAGTGAGAGTGTTGTTTTGTGTGTGTGTGTGTGTGTAAGATTAGGTTAAGCAGCGTCTCACCCTCGGGAGGTAAAGCACATGTGTGTGTGTGTGTGTGTGTGTGTGTGTGTTTGTGTGTAAGGCGAGGTTCTTCAGTCACTCTACCCCATGGGACACAAACAGACACCACCCTTGTATTGTCTTAGAACAGGAAGTGACATGGTGTCTCACAGAATGTCCCTTATTCCTGCTGGGCGTCTTTCACTTCTTGAAGGAAATGAGCCAATGGTCACGCACACATGCTCGCACGTCCTCGGGAACGGTCCAGGGTCCTGCATATATCATATGATACACAGCATATGATATCAGACAGCACAAATACGCAGATGTGAATGCCTGAGGAAGGTACTGCAAGTACTCAAGGGGGCTATAGTTTTCATCCAATGATTGTGTCACTACACCAGATGTGTTATTATTAGGCAGTTGTTGACCTGAATGCGAAAATTGGCTTTTACATTCCTGCGGCCCTTTTGGTGAAATCATAATCACATTTCGGCATATTACGATATTTACGTTGACTATTAGAAAGGAGTTTATGCATTGTAATTAAAGCCATTATTTTAGTGAGATTAATAAGCCTAAATGATTGCACAGAAATGTTATAATGTGATTGAAGACCATTAAATATTTTTAAATAAATCAAAAAGCAATTTGCGAGTGACTCGCTGTATGGCACTGAAGGTAAATTAATTAAACTAATGATAAAAACTGTTTGACAGAAGAAGGTTACGTTCACACATCAACAGAGTACGGTTGACAACCGCATTTACCACAGATGTGAGTCTCGAATCGAATCTCGAAATGTCCCATTCAAACAGCAACTTACTAGTTACTTACCAGCGTTTAGTTGATCCTGGTAAGCGCTCATTGTCACAGTTGTAAACATGCGACGTTCTTCTTCCATGAGGGAGTTTGGCATCACAGCATTTGTTTTTAGGCGGACCATCAAAGAAAACGACACACGCATCTCCCGGGCATCTTGTAGAATTCAACCAATCAGATGACAGATTAAACCTGTAGCAAATACTTTCACTGTATTCCTCTGATTTATTTATTAAAGGTGCACTATGTAACTTTTCCATCCACTGGAGGTCGCCTGTTCAAAACAAAGACGTAGTTTTGATGACGGCACGTTTGAGTGCAGAATCTCGTGACATGTGGTCTTCACCTCACAGCCGGTGGGAAAGAATCAGGACAGGACTCGGGCAGAAATCATGTTCATGTGATTACTAACGTTACTGTAGTCTGAAGCAGAAGCAGGAGCGAGTGTTGTGGAGCTGAGGAACCGCTGGAGCGATTGTTAGTGAGATGAACACAACACGCCTCGCGAGCGGCGGGACTTTTATTATGACACAGTCTCCGGCGGGACTTTTATTATGACACCGTCGCCGGCGGTCATGAGTATAAGGTAACGCGGCTCTGTTGATCATATTAGACACATCTGAGTGTGTTGTTGATGATGTTATGACATTACTCTGTGCGTTCTCTCAGCGGCTGCTATGAC
Organism: Gobio gobio; assembly: GCF_949357685.1. Lineage (NCBI taxonomy): Eukaryota > Metazoa > Chordata > Actinopteri > Cypriniformes > Gobionidae > Gobio > Gobio gobio. The sequence goes on along the minus strand of NC_137099.1, from coordinate 56,588,881 downwards.
ACTTGTTCACACTGCAGTGAGAGTAAAGCGTTTCTGCAAAATAAATCCGGAAACCGAGGGAACGCAGATATGACACAATCGACAGGCCACTCCCTCACACGTCCCGGTTCCTCGGGTAAAAGTGCAAATTCTCACGATTTACAAATAGTTGGAAACATTTTGGATATTGTAAGTACTCAACTGAACAAAATACTGGCCTAGTGGTTGTTGGATATTTTACTAAAAAATGTTACATAGTGCACCTTTAATCTTGTTTCATTAGCTAATTATTGGGCTGTCAATTTTCCAGTTTTGTTGGCCTAACGGAGTATTATGCTTTAATATCTGCTCTGTTGTTTTCTCTCTCCAGGAAGAGGTGTCATCGGAGGTGGACGTGGCAACGAAGGACCTGCGCCCGCGCCTGTGTCACATGACCCTAGGCGAGGAGGGCTTTGGCTTCAACCTGCACTGCAAAAAGTCCCACGCGGGTCAGTACATCCGCTCGGTGGACCCCGACTCTCCAGCGGAGCACGCGGGACTGAGGCCAAGAGACCGGCTCATCGAGGTGATCGGACGGGATTACACGAGCCTTGATTAGCCCAGATTAGCAGCACTGGATTAGATTAGATTAAACCGCTTCTGGAAGGATTACGCAACTGAAGAGAAACGCCCGGATGTTTGTTCACTTTGTGAAGGGAGGATCCCTTTTTAGAGCAGGGAGTTAGTGCGTGCGTGTGTGTGTGTGTGTGTGAGACATCGTGATCGTCAGGGAGAGCAAATCCATCCTAATGGATTTAATTTGCAGCCGTTTTCTGTAATTATCACAGACAGATCAGTAATTATGACTGACGAATCCAGTCAACTGTGTTTGTTTTCTGAATGCATTTGAGTTTAATTAGCAAAATATTTATTTATAAGTCGTAATTCACTTAAAATCATCATGAATTCATGTCATTTAATAGCTCCATCTCAAATGGCAACTTTCAAACTAGATTTTAGCTTTTTTTTGTGAAGAAAATCATATCACAAATGGTGTGGGACGTCTAAAGGTGCACTATGTAAAACATTTTCAGTAAAATATCCCAAAACCATTAGGCCAGTGTTATATATTTTGTTCAGTTGAGTACTTACAATATCCCAAATGTTTCCAACTATTTGTAAATTGAAATTGAGAAATTGCGATTTTAACCAAGGAACCGGGACGTGTGAGGGCATCACCTGTCGATGACATCATATCTGCGTTCCCCTCGGTTTCCGGATTGATTTTGCAGAAACGCTTTTCTCTCACTGCAGTGTGAACAAGTGTCATAGCAGCCGCCGAGCGAACACACAGAGTAACGTCATAACATCATCATCAACACACTCAGATGTGTCTAATATGATCAACAGAGCCGCGTTACCTCATACTCATGACCGCCGGCGACTGTGTCATAATAAAAGTCCCGCCGGCGACTGTGTCATAATAAAAGTCCCACTGGCGACTGTGTCATAATAAAAGTCCCGCTGGCGACTGTGGCATAATAAAAGTCCCGCTGCTCACGAGGCGTGTGTTGTGTTCATCTTATTAACAATCGCTCCAGCGGTTCCTCAGCTCCACAACACTCACTCCTGCTTCTGCTTCACTACAGTAACGTTAATAATCACATGAACATGATTTCTGCCCGAGTCCTATCCCGATTCTTTCCCACCGGCTGTGAGGTGAAGACCACATGTCCCAAGATTCTGCGCTCAAACGTGCCGTCATCAAACTACGCCTTTGTTTTGAATAGGCGACCTCTAGCAGACAAAAAAGTTACATAGTGCACCTTTAATACATTAAATTAGGCTACATTCAACATGAATTAATCTCATAAATGTTAAAAATGCCGTTGAAAGCAACAATAGGAGAAAAAAGCATCCCACAGGATGCAACATGGATTTCAGACGTGCCACTCTCTGAATAAGATTCCTCAGAAAGCCCTGCATGTTTTTTTTTCCTTTATTAGAAAGTAATTGACAAAGCACGTATTATCTCACGTAAAAACCCTTCCTCCCGTATGAACGGCAGGAAACCCTACAGACTTTCACATGCATTGCATCAGCATTATGTGTTTCACCAGCCGCAGGAACCTACACACCCCAAACTCTATTATCAGACAGAGACGGCTGGAGAAACACTGAACTAATGTCAGATGAGAGTTTGAGAGTTATGTAAGGCTTCTTCAAAGAGAGGAAGAGGAAGCTGCACAGGAAGTGGAAGTGGCATGGCCTCACTCTCCACCTGCTGGACAAATGCTGACCTACAACTGAGACGAATGATATATTATACATAAAATATATTTAATATTATATTGAATTAAATTATGTAATATAAACAAATTATTACAATTATTACAGCTCTATATTTAATATAGAGCTGGGAAAAAAATAATCGTGATTAATCGCTTCCAAAATAAAAGTTTGTGTACTGTGTATATATATATATATATATATATATATATATATATATATATATATATATATATATATATATATATATATATATATATATATATATATAAATACACACACATGCATGTATATATTTAAGAAATATTTGCATGTATATACTGTATATAAAATTTAACGTATAAATATATATTTTTTTATAAAAATATAAAACTTTTCTTAAGTATATACATGCATGTGTGTGTGTATATATATATATTTATATATACATACATAATAATTATACACAGTACACACATTTATTATATAAACACAAACCTTTATTTTGGATGCGGTTAATCACGATAAATTTTTCGCCAGCACTAATTTAATATCAATAAATATTTAATATATTACAATATAAAAAATATGTGCGTATAATACTACTATAACACATACTATATATATATATATATATATATATATATATATATATATATATATATATATATATATATATATATATATATATAGTTGAGTTTAATAAGTGTAATGTTGTGTATATGATACTGCTTATACGTACAGGTTCCGTCTTGTTTTAAAGTCAAATGATATATACATAATTTCATTTAATATTATATTAAATAGTTGTTATAATTTTTTCTAATTATATTTAGTGTATTATAATAAAATATATTATAAATAAATATAATGAATAAAATAGTCAAGTATAATATTATAATTATTATATTACTATGTAAAATACATTGTATTTTGTGATAAAATAAAAAATAATATATATATATATTATACACTGTATATAGTACATATGTATATACATATATAAGTATAGTAATATAATAAATTATATTAATATGTAAAGTAATATATTTGTGATATATTTTATTATACTTTATGATTTTTGGATAGTATATAATAGATTATATTACATTATATAATAAATAAAATTATAAATAAATAATATAGTTCAGTATAATAAGTGTAATGTTGAGTGTCAGTCTCTCTTCTGTCTTGTTTTAAAATATTGAGACAAATGATGTTTTATACATAATGTAATATAAATATAATATTATATATAGTATATTATAATATAATAAATGATAGTTATTATGTATATTTTATTATATTAAATTATAGAAAAATACTAAAATAAATAATATAGTGGAAGTATGGGTGTGTGTGTATATGATCTTGAAAGCTCGAGCTGATGCATTGGCATCTCATCTCATGTGTGTGTCTCACACCTGCAGGTGAACGACACGAGTATTGTGTGTCTGCGTCACGCTGAGGTGGTGGCGTTGATCAAGGCGGGCGGCAGAGAGACGCGTCTGCTGGTGGTCGATCCCGAGACAGACGAGCTCTTCAATCGACTGGGCATCGTGCCCACATCGACTCATCTGAAAGGTACAGAATGTGCTTTAGCGTGTGTGTATTGCACATCAACATGCTCATGTATCCGTCTGAGGAGTCCACAGAAGAAGACTACACTGGAAAGATGATATTTAAACGCTTTGTATTTGTGTAACCTCGCCTGACTGTACTGTTCATTACAAGGAAAGCTTATGCAAAACACGCCCATGCTCTATGCAAACATTACTAATGTCCAGGGCAACACATCATATGTATACAATTAATGATGACTGTAGTTATTTTTCTGAATGCTTTCTTTCAAACAGAGGACTGTGTGGACGGGCCGATCACAGAAGGTCCCGAGCCGACGGCGTATCTGAGCACGGAAAGCCCTGTCTCCGCTTCAGCCGTCCCAGAAGCCCCCAGGGTCTCTCCACCAATCATCAACATCACACTGACAGATCCACCAATCACAAACGGCTCTCCCAGACACCAGAGTCACAGAAGCTCCTCCTCTCGGTCCACTTTATCAGAGACGAGCGCTGAACTCAGCAGCTTTGACTCCAGCAACAGGGTGTGTGCCAGGGTTTTACCGTACATTTTACAGGTTTTTTTAAAAAGGTTTTTTACTGTACATTTTACGGGGATTTACTCATTTTTTACAGTGTACAACAAACTTCAAATATTGTATTATTATTATTATAGTAATTATTATAGTTGTTGTTGATATTAATAATAGTTTATTGATATATATATATTTAATAATAATTATTTATTGTTGGTGTCTTTGTTGGTAATAATATAACTTTAATAATTTGACATAATGTGATGATTATTGTTGTTATTTGTTTTATTAATATAATTAATATCATCCTCATATTAATAATAATGTATTAATATTGTATATTATTAACTAATTTAATAGTAAAAATAATATTGTTTTTGGTAACACTAATACAAAATTTGACAATTATAGTTATATGTGTGGTTGTTGATAATAATTATAATAATTATAATTTAAAAATATGATTACTAATCAAATTATTATTATTGATGTTGGTAACAAAAATAATAAACATTTTATAATGATATACTATTGTTATTAATTTAAATAATAAGAACCGTATTATTAATACTAATATATTAATATGGCATATGATTAATTTAATAGTAAAAAAAAGTGTTGTAGATGTTGGTAACAATAATAATAATAATTTAACAGCATGAAATATTATTAATTCATATTATTATTATATTAATATTATTTGTATAGTTGTTGTTGTTTTTGGTATATAATAATAATAATAATTTGATAATTCTACATTATTATAATAATCATTATTAAGGATACTTAATAATAATAATGGCAGAAAATTGTTTTGGAAAAATAATTTCTGTTATAATCATAATAATAATAATAATACAAATTAATATGGTATATTATTCATTTAATAATACAATGTATTATTTATTAATTAAAATAAGAAGACATTCAGTGACTTCAAATCTTTTATTATTATTATTGTTTGTATTATTATAGTTGTTGTTGTTGATATTAAATATAGTTTATTGATATATTATTAATTCATTTAATTATTATTATTTATTGTTGTTGTCTTTGTTGGTAATAATAATAATAATAATAATAATAATTTGACATAATATGATGATTATTGTTGTTATTTGTTTTATTAATATCATCATCATCATCATCATATTAATAATAATGTATTAATATTGTATATTATTAATTTAACAATTATAGTTATGTGTGGTTGTTGATATCAATTTTAATAATAATAGTAATAATAATTTAACAAATATAATTATTAATCAAATTATTATTATTAATGTTGGTAACAAAAATAATAAACATTTTATAATGATATACTATTGTTATTAATTTAAATATTTTTAATTTATTAATTTATTTATTATTTGTATAGTTGTTTTATATAATAATAATAATAATAATAATAATAATAATAATTTATTGATTGATATATTATTATTGGTAATAATAATAATAATAATTTGATAATTCTACATTATTATAATAATTATTATTAAGGATACTTAATATTAATGATGGTAGAAAATTGTCTTGGATAAAGGAATTTGTGTTAGAATAATAGTAATAAAATATGTTATATTATTGATGTAATATTAAAATGTATAATTCATTAATTAAAATAAGAATTATTATTATTAAATTAATATGGTTTATTATTAATTTAATAATTAAATGTATTATTTATTTATTAAAATAAGAATTATTATTATTACATTAATATGGTATATTATTAAGTTAAAAATAAAATTGAGTATTATTATTATTAATGAATTACTTAATTAAAATAAGAATTATTATTATTATGTGCTTTACTGTAACTCACAGTACCATATGGCGAAAAAAATCAAATACAAAATGCAAAAGAATCTATACCTGAATGCAGTGAATAAAAGCATCAAAATGTGAAATGTAACATAATGTGCTAAGTATGTACAGAAGGAAACTGTAATGCTGCTTATGATAGCTTGTTTAAAAAGTGCACTATTGATAGCAAAGTTGTTAAGTAAACTGTATACTATATTTTACTTCAAACAAATGTGAATTATAACTATCTTTTATCTTTTCATAGCTCACAGATTCTGACCATCACTCCAGCGATGATGCCCGCAAACCAAGCCGGGATGTGAAGTCGGATCCGTTCTGGGAGAGCGGTCTGCAACTGAGTCTGACCGCGGCCGAGGCCAAGCAGAAAGCCCGGGCCAAACGGGCCAACAAGAGAGCGCCCCCTATGGACTGGAGCAAGAAACAGGAAATCTTCAGCAACTTCTGAGGAGCGCACACATCTGACAATTCACCGCAGTTCTGCACACAGACCGGAGACACGCATCTTAGATCCACCTGCTGATAGAGATCTTTTGTGAAAGGATGAGAGAAAAGCAGATCCGAAAGTATGATTTTGACAGTAAAGCAACATGTTGGCATCATGCTCTGTGTTTAATTCCTAGTAAGTGTTTAACGTTCAGCCAGTTTGCTATTTCAGACGCTCGCGTTCCCTTCTGACTGACCTCAGACAGCAGTTTCCACAAAAAGAGGAAGGAAACGACAAACTCATTTCAAGGCAGAAACAGTAAGAAGGAAAGACGGACTGAGGGCGACGTGGAAAGAAAGTGTCATTGTGATAGTGAAAGTGAACAAAAGATGGTAAGCCGAACTCTAACTGAAGACTGAACGTCGAGCCAAAGGTGGCAAAGAGAAGAAGAAGAGATCGGAGAATGTGTACAGTTGTGTTTGGGAAGGATGATAAGAAGAAACAACAACAGGATAAACGAGAGAAGGTTTAGTCAGAGATCTTCACTATGGAGATCTGAATTTAGTTCGCACTCCTAAAACCTCACTATTAGCAGACAAGACACTTTAAATCTTTTCTCTTCCGGGAAACAGATCAAAATATCTCCGATTTTCATCCAATCAGATGCTCTCTAGAATAAGTGTAATGGCTGTTGTTATTTTCTGAGCTCATCCCACACGAGTGGGGTTGACATATACTATTTATTTATTTGTTTTCTTGTCTTTGTCTCTGAAATGCTGGTTTAACATTTCTACATGATATCAATGGTTTATTATATCACTCAGAGTATTTACAGACATTATCAACTACTTATAGATCAACTGTTTGAGCGGTAAACTTCAACTGTTTTTGACCTCAATATTTACACGAATTAGCCTACATGGAAATCAAAAGTGG